>NW_027517929.1:0-38332 GCF_048772815.1 Callospermophilus lateralis
GTGGAAAAGCACTTTCATTGAGAGGGGTTTCCAACCTTCTAAGAATTAACGAGTTTCCCAAATATGAGCAAACACTTTTTCACCCAATCTTGATGATACTTGGTGGTAATGATCTGTACACAAATCCCACTTGGCTCACCAAATTTTGTTTTTCTAGGTTGAAGCGTTTGTCTATTGTAGAAGTTTTTATATTGAGGTTTCCATCTACTCTCTCCTATATAGATAGATGAATTTGGAACTCTAAATCCAACATGGTTTGTAGTAGCTCTTTGAAAATTGACAAAATAAAGGAGTTCTCCGTTTTTTCTCTATGGTTTGTCTCCTCATCAAGTAGCCCTTGGCACAGAATGTGGAAAACACTTTCATTGAGAGGGGTTGCCAAGCTTCTAAGAATTAACGAGTTTCCGAAATATGAGCAAACACTTTTTCACCCAATCTTGATGATACTTGGTGTTAATGATCTGTACACAAATCCCACTTGGCTCACCAAATTTTGTTCTTCTAGGTTGAAGCGTTCGTCTACAGTAGCAGTTTTTATATTTAGGTTTCCCTCTGCTCACTCCTATATAGATAGATGAATTTGGAACTCTAAATCCAACATGGTTCGTAGAAGGTCTTTGAAACTTTAAAAAATAAAGGAGTTCTCAGTTTTGTCTCTATGGTTTGTTTCCTCTTCAAGTAGCCCTAGGCACAGACTGTGGAAAAGCAATTTCATTGAGAGGGGTTACCAAGCTTCTAAGAATTAACGGGTTTCTGAAATACAAGCAATTATATATTCACCCAATCTTGATGATACTTGGTGGTAATGATCAGTACACAAATCCCACTTGGCTCACCAAATTTTGTTCTTCTAGGTTGAAGCGTTCGTCTATAGTAGCAGTTTTTATATTTAGGTTTCCCTCTGTTCTCTCCTATAGAGATAGATGAATTTGGAACTCTAAATCCAACATGGTTCGTAGTAGCTCTTTGAATCTTGACCAAATAAAGGAGTTCTCAGTTTTGTCTCTATGGTTTGTTTCCTCTTCAAGTAACCCTAGGCACAGACTGTGGAAAAGCATTTTCATTGAGAGGGGTTGCCAACCTTCTAAGAATTAACGAGTTTTCAAAATACGAGCAAACACTTTTTCAACCAAACTTGATGATACTTGGTGGTAATGATCAGTACACAAATCCCACTTGGCTCACCAAATTTTGTTCTTCTAGGTTGATGCGTTCGTCTACAGTAGCAGTTTTTATATTTAGGTTTCCCTCTATTGTTCCTATATAGATAGATGAATTTGGAACTCTAAATCCAACATGGTTTGTAGTAGCTCTTTGAAACTTGACAAAATAAAGGAGTTCTCAGTTTTGACTCTATGGTTTGTTTCCTCTTCAAGTAGCCCTAGGCACAGACTGTGGAAAAGCACTTTCATTGAGAGGGGTTGCCAACCTTCTAACAATTAAGGAATTTCCGAAATACCAGCAAATATTTTTTCACCAAATCTTGATGATACTTGGTTGTAATAATCAGTACACAAATCCCACTTGGCTCACAATTTTTGTTCTTCTAGGTTGAAGCGTTCGTCTACAGTAGCAGTTTTTATATTTAGGTTTCCCTTTGTTCTCTCCTATATAGATAGATGAATTTGGAACTCTAAATCCAACATGGTTCATAGTAGCTCTTGGAAACTTGACAGTATAAAGGAGTTCTCAGTTTTGTCTCTATAGATTGTTTCCTTTTCAAGTAGCCCTACCCACATACTGTAGAAAATCACTTTCATTGAGAGGGGTTGCCAGGCTTCTAAGAATTAACGAGTTTCTGAAATACCAGCAAATATTTTTTCAGCCAATCTTGATGATACTTGGTGGTAATGATCAGTACACAAATCCCACTTGGCTCATCAAATTCTGTTCTTCTAGGTTGAAGCGTTCGTCTACAGTAGCAGTTTTTATATTTAGGTTTCCCTCTTCTCTCTCCTATATAGATAGATGAATTTGGAACTCTAAATAAAACATGGTTTGTAGTAGCTCTTTGAAACTTGACAAAGTAAAAGAGTTCTCAGTTTTCTCTGTATAGTTTGTTTCCTCTTCAAGTAGCCCTAAGCACAGACTGTGGAAAAGCACTTTCATTGAGAGGGGTTGCCAAGCTTCTAAGAATTAACGAGGTTCCGAAATACCAGCAAATATTTTTCACCGAATCTTGATGATACTTGGTGGTAATGATCAGTACACAAATCCCACTTGGCTCACGAAATTTTGTTCTTCTAGGTTGAAGCGCTCGTGTACAGTAGCAGTTTTTATATTTAGGTTTCCTTCTGTTCTCTCCTATATAGATAGATGAATTTGGAACTCTAAATCCAACATGTTTTGTAGTAGCTCTTTGAAACTTGACAAAATAAAGGAGTTCTCAGTTTTTTCTCTATGGTTTGTTTCCTCTTCAAGTAGCCCTAGGAACATACTGTAGAAAAGCACTTTCATTGAGAGAGGTTGCCAAGCTTCTCAAAATTAACGAGTTTCCGAAATACCAGCAAATATATTTTCACCCAATCTTGATGATACTTGGTGTTAATGATCAGTACACAAATCCCACTTGGCTCACCAAATTTTGTTCTTCTAGGTTGAAGCGTTCGTCTACAGTAGCAGTTTTTATATTTAGGTTTCCATCTGTTCTCTCGTATATAGATAGATGAATTTGGAACTCTAAATCCAACATGGTTCGTAGTAGCTCTTTGAATCTTGACAAAATAAAGGAGTTCTCAGTTTTGTCTCTATAGTTTGTTTCCTCTTCAAGTAGCCCTAGGCACAGACTGTGGAAAAGCACTTTCATTGAGAGGGGTTGCCAACCTTCTAAGAATTAACGAGGTTCCGAAATACCAGCAAATATTTTTTCACCAAATCTTGATGATACTTGGTGGTAATAATCAGTACACAAATCCCACTTGGCTCACCAAATTTTGTTCTTCTAGGTTGAAGCGTTCGTCTACACAAGCAGTTTTTATATTTAGGTTTCCCTCTGTTCTCTCCTATATAGATAGATGAATTTGGAACTCTAAATCCAACATGGTT
Source organism: Callospermophilus lateralis (assembly GCF_048772815.1). Classification (NCBI taxonomy): domain Eukaryota; kingdom Metazoa; phylum Chordata; class Mammalia; order Rodentia; family Sciuridae; genus Callospermophilus; species Callospermophilus lateralis. Next base: position 3,046 of record NW_027517929.1, read on the forward strand.
CGTAGTAGCTCTTGGAAACTGGAAAATATAAAGGAGTTCTCAGTTTTGTCTCTATATTTTGTTTCTTTTTCAAGTAGCCCTAGGCACAGACTGTGGAAAAGCACATTCATTGAGAGGGGTTGCCAGGCTTCTCAGAATTAACGAATTTCCGAAATACCAGCAAATATTTTTTCTCCCGATCTTGATGATTCTTGGTGGTAATGATCAGTACACAAATCCCTCTTGGCTCACAATTTTTGTTCTTCTAGGTTGAAGCATTCGTCTACAGTAGCAGTTTTTATATTTAGGTTTCCCTCTGTTCTCTCCTATATGGATAGATGAATATGGAACTCTAAATCCAACATGGTTTTTAGTAGCTATTTGAAACTTGACAAAATAAAGGAGTTCTCAGTTTTGTCTCTATGGTTTGTTTCCTCTTCAAGTAGCCCTAGGCACAGACTGAGGAAAATCAATTTCATTGAGAGGGGTTGCCAAGCTTCTAAGAATTAACGAGTTTCCGAAATACCAGCAAATATTTTTTCACCCAATCTTGATGATACTTGGTGGTAATGATCAGTACACAAATCCCACTTGGCTCACGAAATTTTGTTCTTCCAGTTTGAAGCGTTCGTCTACAGTAGCAGTTTTTATATTTAGGTTTCCCTCTGTTCTCTCCTATATAGATAGATGAATTTGGAACTCTAAATCAAACATGGTTTGTAGTAGCTCTTTGAAACTTGACAAAATAAAAAAGTTCTCAGTTTTGTCTCTATGGTTTGTTTCCTCTTCAAGTACCCCTAAGCACAGACTGTGGAAAAGCACTTTCATTGAGAGGGGTTGAAAAGCTTCTAAGAATTAACCGGTTTCCGAAATACCAGCAAATATTTCTTCACCCAATCTTGATGATACTTGGTGGTAATGATCAGTACACAAATCCCACTTGGCTCACGAAATTTTGTTCTTCCAGTTTGAAGCGTTCGTCTACAGTAGCAGTTTTTATATTTAGGTTTCCCTCTGTTCTCTCCTATATAGATAGATGAATTTGGAACTCTAAATCAAACATGGTTTGTAGTAGCTCTTTGAAACTTGACAAAATAAAAAAGTTCTCAGTTTTGTCTCTATGGTTTGTTTCCTCTTAAAGTACCCCTAAGCACAGACTGTGGAAAAGCACTTTCATTGAGAGGGGTTGAAAAGCTTCTAAGAATTAACCGGTTTCCGAAATACCAGCAAATATTTCTTCACCCAATCTTGATGATACTTGCTGGTAATGATCAGTCCACAAATCCCACTTGGCTCACGAAATTTTGTTCTTCCAGTTTGAAGCGTTCGTCCACAGTAGCAGTTTTTATATTTAGGTTTCCCTCTGTTCTCTCCTATATAGATAGATGAATATGGAACTCTAAATCCAACATGGTTTTTAGTACCTATTTGAAACTTGACAAAATAAAGGAGTTCTCAGTTTTGTCTCTATGGTTTGTTTCCTCTTCAAGTAGCCCTAGGCACAGACTGAGGAAAATCAATTTCATTGAGAGGGGTTGCCAAGCTTCTAAGAATTAACGAGTTTCCGAAATACCAGCAAATATTTTTTCACCCAATCTTGATGATACTTGGTGGTAATGATCAGTACACAAATCCCACTTGGCTCACGAAATTTTGTTCTTCTAGGTTGAAGCGTTCGTGTACAGTAGCAGTTTTTATATTTAGGTTTCCTTCTGTTTTCTCCTATATAGATAGATGAATTTGGAACTCTAAATCCAACATGTTTAGTAGTAGCTCTTTGAAACTTGACAAAATAAAGGAGTTCTCAGTTTTGTCTCTATGGTTTGTTTAATCTTCAAGTATCCCTTGGCACAGACTGTGGAAAAGCACTTTCATTGAGAGGGGTTTCCAACCTTCTAAGAATTAACGAGTTTCCCAAATATGAGCAAACACTTTTTCACCCAATCTTGATGATACTTGGTGGTAATGATCTGTACACAAATCCCACTTGGCTCACCAAATTTTGTTTTTCTAGGTTGAAGCGTTTGTCTATTGTAGAAGTTTTTATATTGAGGTTTCCATCTACTCTCTCCTATATAGATAGATGAATTTGGAACTCTAAATCCAACATGGTTTGTAGTAGCTCTTTGAAAATTGACAAAATAAAGGAGTTCTCCGTTTTTTCTCTATGGTTTGTCTCCTCATCAAGTAGCCCTTGGCACAGAATGTGGAAAACACTTTCATTGAGAGGGGTTGCCAAGCTTCTAAGAATTAACGAGTTTCCGAAATATGAGCAAACACTTTTTCACCCAATCTTGATGATACTTGGTGGTAATGATCTGTACACAAATCCCACTTGGCTCACCAAATTTTGTTCTTCTAGGTTGAAGCGTTCGTCTACAGTAGCAGTTTTTATATTTAGGTTTCCCTCTGCTCACTCCTATATAGATAGATGAATTTGGAACTCTAAATCCAACATGGTTCGTAGAAGGTCTTTGAAACTTTAAAAAATAAAGGAGTTCTCAGTTTTGTCTCTATGGTTTGTTTCCTCTTCAAGTAGCCCTAGGCACAGACTGTGGAAAAGCAATTTCATTGAGAGGGGTTACCAAGCTTCTAAGAATTAACGGGTTTCTGAAATACAAGCAATTATATATTCACCCAATCTTGATGATACTTGGTGGTAATGATCAGTACACAAATCCCACTTGGCTCACCAAATTTTGTTCTTCTAGGTTGAAGCGTTCGTCTATAGTAGCAGTTTTTATATTTAGGTTTCCCTCTGTTCTCTCCTATAGAGATAGATGAATTTGGAACTCTAAATCCAACATGGTTCGTAGTAGCTCTTTGAATCTTGACCAAATAAAGGAGTTCTCAGTTTTGTCTCTATGGTTTGTTTCCTCTTCAAGTAACCCTAGGCACAGACTGTGGAAAAGCATTTTCATTGAGAGGGGTTGCCAACCTTCTAAGAATTAACGAGTTTTCAAAATACGAGCAAACACTTTTTCAACCAAACTTGATGATACTTGGTGGTAATGATCAGTACACAAATCCCACTTGGCTCACCAAATTTTGTTCTTCTAGGTTGATGCGTTCGTCTACAGTAGCAGTTTTTATATTTAGGTTTCCCTCTATTGTTCCTATATAGATAGATGAATTTGGAACTCTAAATCCAACATGGTTTGTAGTAGCTCTTTGAAACTTGACAAAATAAAGGAGTTCTCAGTTTTGTCTCTATGGTTTGTTTCCTCTTCAAGTAGCCCTAGGCACAGACTGTGGAAAAGCACTTTCATTGAGAGGGGTTGCCAACCTTCTAACAATTAAGGAATTTCCGAAATACCAGCAAATATTTTTTCACCAAATCTTGATGATACTTGGTTGTAATAATCAGTACACAAATCCCACTTGGCTCACAATTTTTGTTCTTCTAGGTTGAAGCGTTCGTCTACAGTAGCAGTTTTTATATTTAGGTTTCCCTTTGTTCTCTCCTATATAGATAGATGAATTTGGAACTCTAAATCCAACATGGTTCATAGTAGCTCTTGGAAACTTGACAGTATAAAGGTGTTCTCAGTTTTGTCTCTATAGATTGTTTCCTTTTCAAGTAGCCCTACCCACATACTGTAGAAAATCACTTTCATTGAGAGGGGTTGCCAGGCTTCTAAGAATTAACGAGTTTCTGAAATACCAGCAAATATTTTTTCAGCCAATCTTGATGATACTTGGTGGTAATGATCAGTACACAAATCCCACTTGGCTCATCAAATTCTGTTCTTCTAGGTTGAAGCGTTCGTCTACAGTAGCAGTTTTTATATTTAGGTTTCCCTCTGCTCTCTCCTATATAGATAGATGAATTTGGACTCTAAATAAAACATGGTTTGTAGTAGCTCTTTGAAACTTGACAAAATAAAGGAGTTCTCAGTTTTTTCTCTATGGTTTGTTTCCTCTTCAAGTAGCCCTAGGAACATACTGTAGAAAAGCACTTTCATTGAGAGAGGTTGCCAAGCTTCTCAAAATTAACGAGTTTCCGAAATACCAGCAAATATATTTTCACCCAATCTTGATGATACTTGGTGTTAATGATCAGTACACAAATCCCACTTGGCTCACCAAATTTTGTTCTTCTAGGTTGAAGCGTTCGTCTACAGTAGCAGTTTTTATATTTAGGTTTCCCTCTGTTCTCTCGTATATAGATAGATGAATTTGGAACTCTAAATCCAACATGGTTCGTAGTAGCTCTTTGAATCTTGACAAAATAAAGGAGTTCTCAGTTTTGTCTCTATAGTTTGTTTCCTCTTCAAGTAGCCCTAGGCACAGACTGTGGAAAAGCACTTTCATTGAGAGGGGTTGCCAACCTTCTAAGAATTAACGAGGTTCCGAAATACCAGCAAATATTTTTTCACCAAATCTTGATGATACTTGGTGGTAATAATCAGTACACAAATCCCACTTGGCTCACCAAATTTTGTTCTTCTAGGTTGAAGCGTTCGTCTACACAAGCAGTTTTTATATTTAGGTTTCCCTCTGTTCTCTCCTATATAGATAGATGAATTTGGAACTCTAAATCCAACATGGTTCGTAGTAGCTCTTGGAAACTGGAAAATATAAAGGAGTTCTCAGTTTTGTCTCTATATTTTGTTTCTTTTTCAAGTAGCCCTAGGCACAGACTGTGGAAAAGCACATTCATTGAGAGGGGTTGCCAGGCTTCTAAGAATTAACAAGTTTCCGAAATACCAGCAAATATTTTTCACCGAATCTTGATGATACTTGGTGGTAATGATCAGTACACAAATCCCACTTGGCTCACGAAATTTTGTTCTTCTAGGTTGAAGCGCTCGTGTACAGTAGCAGTTTTTATATTTAGGTTTCCTTCTGTTCTCTCCTATATAGATAGATGAATTTGGAACTCTAAATCCAACATGTTTTGTAGTAGCTCTTTGAAACTTGACAAAATAAAGGAGTTCTCAGTTTTTTCTCTATGGTTTGTTTCCTCTTCAAGTAGCCCTAGGAACATACTGTAGAAAAGGACTTTCATTGAGAGAGGTTGCCAAGCTTCTCAAAATTAACGAGTTTCCGAAATACCAGCAAATATATTTTCACCCAATCTTGATGATACTTGGTGTTAATGATCAGTACACAAATCCCACTTGGCTCACCAAATTTTGTTCTTCTAGGTTGAAGCGTTCGTCTACAGTAGCAGTTTTTATATTTAGGTTTCCCTCTGTTCTCTCGTATATAGATAGATGAATTTGGAACTCTAAATCCAACATGGTTCGTAGTAGCTCTTTGAATCTTGACAAAATAAAGGAGTTCTCAGTTTTGTCTCTATAGTTTGTTTCCTCTTCAAGTAGCCCTAGGCACAGACTGTGGAAAAGCACTTTCATTGAGAGGGGTTGCCAACCTTCTAAGAATTAACGAGGTTCCGAAATACCAGCAAATATTTTTTCACCAAATCTTGATGATACTTGGTGGTAATAATCAGTACACAAATCCCACTTGGCTCACCAAATTTTGTTCTTCTAGGTTGAAGCGTTCGTCTACACAAGCAGTTTTTATATTTAGGTTTCCCTCTGTTCTCTCCTATATAGATAGATGAATTTGGAACTCTAAATCCAACATGGTTCGTAGTAGCTCTTGGAAACTGGAAAATATAAAGGAGTTCTCAGTTTTGTCTCTATATTTTGTTTCTTTTTCAAGTAGCCCTAAGCACAGACTGTGGAAAAGCACATTCATTGAGAGGGGTTGCCAGGCTTCTAAGAATTAACGAGTTTCCGAAATACCAGCAAATATTTTTTCACCCAATCTTGATGATACTTGGTGGTAATGATCAGTACACAAATCCCACTTGGCTCACCAAATTTTGGTCTTCTAGGTTGAAGCGTTCGTCTACAGTAGCAGTTTTTATATTTAGGTTTCCCTCTATCGCTCCTATATAGATAGATGAATTTGGAACTCTAAATCCAACATGGTTTGTAGTAGCTCTTTGAAACTTGACAAAGTAAAAGAGTTCTCAGTTTTCTCTTTATAGTTTGTTTCCTCTTCAAGTAGCCCCAAGCACAGACTGTGGAAAAGCACTTTCATTGAGAGGGGTTGCCAAGCTTCTATGAATTAACGAGTTTCCAAAATACCAGCAAATATTTTTCACCCAATCTTGATGATACTTGGTGGTAATGATCAGTACACAAATCCCACTTGTCTCACGAAATTTTGTTCTTCTAGGTTGAAGCGCTCGTGTACAGTAGCAGTTTTTATATTTAGGTTTCCTTCCGTTCTCTCCTATATAGATAGATGAATTTGGAACTCTAAATCCAACATGGTTCATAGTAGCTCTTTGAATCTTGACAAAATAAAGGAGTTCTCAGTTTTGTCTCTATGGTTTGTTTCCTCTTCAAGTAGCCCTAGGCACAGACTGTGGAAAAGCACTTTCATTGAGAGGGGTTGCCAACCTTCTCAGAATTAACGAATTTCCGAAATACCAGCAAATATTTTTTCTCCCGATCTTGATGATTCTTGGTGGTAATGATCAGTACACAAATCCCTCTTGGCTCACAATTTTTGTTCTTCTAGGTTGAAGCATTCGTCTACAGTAGCAGTTTTTATATTTAGGTTTCCCTCTGTTCTCTCCTATATGGATAGATGTATATGGAACTCTAAATCCAACATGGTTTTTAGTAGCTATTTGAAACTTGACAAAATAAAGGAGTTCTCAGTTTTGTCTCTATGGTTTGTTTCCTCTTCAAGTAGCCCTAGGCACAGACTGAGGAAAATCAATTTCATTGAGAGGGGTTGCCAAGCTTCTAAGAATTAACGAGTTTCCGAAATACCAGCAAATATTTTTTCACCCAATCTTGATGATACTTGGTGGTAATGATCAGTACACAAATCCCACTTGGCTCACGAAATTTTGTTCTTCCAGTTTGAAGCGTTCGTCTACAGTAGCAGTTTTTATATTTAGGTTTCCCTCTGTTCTCTCCTATATAGATAGATGAATTTGGAACTCTAAATCAAACATGGTTTGTAGTAGCTCTTTGAAACTTGACAAAATAAAAAAGTTCTCAGTTTTGTCTCTATGGTTTGTTTCCTCTTCAAGTACCCCTAAGCACAGACTGTGGAAAAGCACTTTCATTGAGAGGGGTTGAAAAGCTTCTAAGAATTAACCGGTTTCCGAAATACCAGCAAATATTTCTTCACCCAATCTTGATGATACTTGCTGGTAATGATCAGTCCACAAATCCCACTTGGCTCACGAAATTTTGTTCTTCCAGTTTGAAGCGTTCGTCTACAGTAGCAGTTTTTATATTTAGGTTTCCCTCTGTTCTCTCCTATGTAGATAGATGAATATGGAACTCTAAATCCAACATGGTTTTTAGTAGCTATTTGAAACTTGACAAAATAATGGAGTTCTCAGTTTTGTCTCTATGGTTTGTTTCCTCTTCAAGTAGCCCTAGGCACAGACTGATGAAAATCAATTTCATTGAGAGGGGTTGCCAAGCTTCTAAGAATTAACGAGTTTCCGAAATACCAGCAAATATTTTTTCACCCAAACTTGATGATACTTGGTGGTAATGATCAGTACACAAATCCCACTTGGCTCACGAAATTTTGTTCTTCTAGGTTGAAGCGTTCGTGTACAGTAGCAGTTTTTATATTTAGGTTTCCTTCTGTTTTCTCCTATATAGATAGATGAATTTGGAACTCTAAATCCAACATGTTTAGTAGTAGCTCTTTGAAACTTGACAAAATAAAGGAGTTCTCAGTTTTGTCTCTATGGTTTGTTTCCTCTTCAAGTAGCCCTTGGCACAGACTGTGGAAAAGCACTTTCATGTAGAGGGGTTGCCAACCTTCTAAGAATTAACGAGTTTCCCAAATATGACCAAACACTTTTTCACCCAATCTTGATGATACTTGGTGGTAATGATCTGTACACAAATCCCACTTGGCTCACCAAATTTTGTTTTTCTAGGTTGAAGCGTTCGTCTACAGTAGCAGTTTTTATATTTAGGTTTCCCTCTGCTCTCTCCTATATAGATAGATGAATTTGGAACTCTAAATAAAACATGGTTTGTAGTAGCTCTTTGAAACTTGACAAAGTAAAAGAGTTCTCAGTTTTCTCTGTATAGTGTGTTTCCTCTTCAAGTAGCCCTAAGCACAGACTGTGAAAAGCACTTTCATTGAGAGGGGTTGCCAAGCTTCTAAGAATTAACGAGGTTCGAAATACCAGCAAATATTTTTCACCGAATGTTGATGATACTTGGTGGTAATGATCAGTACACAAATCCCACTTGGCTCACGAAATTTTGTTCTTCTAGGTTGAAGCGCTCGTGTACAGTAGCAGTTTTTATATTTAGGTTTCCTTCTGTTCTCTCCTATATAGATAGATGAATTTGGAACTCTAAATCCAACATGTTTTGTAGTAGCTCTTTGAAACATGACAAAATAAAGGAGTTCTCAGTTTTTTCTCTATGGTTTGTTTCCTCTTCAAGTAGCCCTAGACACAAACTGTAGAAAAGCACTTTCATTGAGAGGGGTTGCCAAGCTTCGCAAAATTAACGAGTTTCCGAAATACCAGCAAATATATTTTCACCCAATCTTGATGATACTTGGTGTTAATGATCAGTACACAAATCCCACTTGGCTCACCAAATTTTGTTCTTCTAGGTTGAAGCGTTCGTCTACAGTAGCAGTTTTTATATTTAGGTTTCCCTCTGTTCTCTCGTATATAGATAGATGAATTTGGAACTCTAAATCCAACATGGTTCGTAGTAGCTCTTTGAATCTTGACAAAATAAAGGAGTTCTCAGTTTTGTCTCTATAGTTTGTTTCCTCTTCAAGTAGCCCTAGGCACAGACTGTGGGAAAAGCACTTTCATTGAGAGGGGTTGCCAACCTTCTAAGAATTAACGAGGTTCCGAAATACCAGCAAATATTTTTTCACCAAAGCTTGATGATACTTGGTGGTAATAATCAGTACACAAATCCCACTTGGCTCACCAAATTTTGTTCTTCTAGGTTGAAGCGTTCGTCTACAGTAGCAGTTTTTATATTTAGGTTTCCCTCTGTTCTCTCCTATATAGATAGATGAATTTGGAACTCTAAATCCAACATGGTTCGTAGTAGCTCTTGGAAACTGGAAAATATAAAGGAGTTCTCAGTTTTGTCTCTATAGTTTGTTTCTTTTTCAAGTAGCCCTAGGCACAGACTGTCGAAAAGCACATTCATTGAGAGGGGTTGCCAGGCTTCTAAGAATTAACGAGTTTCTGAAATACCAGCAAATATTTTTTCACCCAATCTTGATAATACTTGGTGGTAATGATCAGTACACAAATCCGACTTGGCTCAAGAAATTTTCTTCTTCTAGGTTGAAGCGTTCGTCTACAGTAGCAGTTTTTATATTTAGGTTTCGCTCTATCGCTCCTATATAGATAGATGAATTTGGAACTCTAAATCCAACATGGTTTGTAGTAGCTCTTTGAAACTTGCCAAAGTAAAAGAGTTCTCAGTTTTCTCTTTATCGTTTGTTTCCTCTTCAAGTAGCCCTAGGCACAGACTGAGGATAATCAATTTCATTGAGAGGGGTGTCCAAGCTTCTAAGAATTAACGAGTTTCCGAAATACCAGCAAATATTTTTTCACCCAATCTTGATGATACTTGGTGGTAATGATCAGTACACAAATCCCACTTGGCTCACCAAATTTTGGTCTTCTAGGTTGAAGCGTTCATCTACAGTAGCAGTTTTTATATTTAGGTTTCTCTCTGTTCTCTCCTATATAGATAGATGAATTTGGTACTCTAAATGCAACATGGTTCGTAGTAGCTCTTTGAATCTTGACAAAATAAAGGAGTTCTCAGTTTTGTCTCTATGGTTTGTTTCCTCTTCAAGTAGCCCTAGGCACAGACTGTGGAAAAGCACTTTCATCGAGAGGGGTTGCCAAACTTCTAAGAAATAACGAGTTTCCGAAATACCAGCAAATATTTTTTCACCAAATCTTGATGATACTTGGTGGTAATGATCAGTACACAAATCCCACTTGGCTCACCAAATTTTGGTCTTCTAGGTTGAATCGTTCATCTACAGTAGCAGTTTTTATATTTAGGTTTCCCTCTGTTCTCTCCTATATAGATAGATGAATTTGGTACTCTAAATGCAACATGGTTCGTAGTAGCTCTTTGAATCCTGACAAAATAAAGGAGTTCTCAGTTTTGTCTCTATGGTTTGTTCGTCTTCAATTAGCCCTAGGCACAGACTGTGGAAAAGCACTTTCATCGAGAGGGGTTGCCTAACTTGTAAGAATTAAGGAGTTTCTGAAATACCAGCAAATATTTTTTCACCCAATCTTGATGATACTTGGTGGTAATGATCAGTACACAAATCCCACTTGGCTCACCTAATTTTGGTCTTCCAGGTTGAAGCGTTCATCTACAATAGCAGTTTTTATATTTAGGTTTCCCTCTGTTCTCTCCTATATAGATAGATGAATTTGGAACTCTAAATCCAACATGGTTCATAGTAGCCTTTTGAATCTTGACAAAATAAAGGAGTTCTCAGTTTTGTCTCTATGGTTTGTTTCGTCTTCAATTAGCCCTAGGCACAGACTGTGGAAAAGCACTTTCATTGAGAGGGGTTTCCAAGCTTCTAAGAATTAACGAGTTTCCGAAATACGAGCAAACTCTTTTTCACCCAATCTTGATGATACTTGGTGGTAATTATCAGTACACAAATCCCACTTGGCTCACCAAATTTTGTTCTTCTAGGTTGAAGCATTCATGTACAGTAGCAGTTTTTATATTTAGGTTTCCCTCTGTTCTCTCCTATATAGATAGATGAATTTGGAACTCTAAATCCAACATGGTTTGTAGTAGCTCTTTGAAACTTGACAAAATAAAGGAGTTCTCAGTTTTGTCTCTATGGTTTGTTTCCTCTTCAAGTAGCCCTAGGCACAGACTGTAGAAAAGCACTTTCATTGAGAGGGGTTGCCAACCTTCTAATAATTAACGAGTTTCCGAAATACCAGCAAATATTTTTTCACCCAATCTTGATGATACTTGGTGGTAATGATCAGTACACAAATCCCACTTGGCTCACCAAATTTTGGTCTTCTAGGTTGAAGCGTTCATCTACAGTAGCAGTTTTTATATTTAGGTTTCCCTCTGTTCTCTCCTATATAGATAGATGAATTTGGTACTCTAAATGCAACATGGTTCGTAGTAGCTCTTTGAATCTAGACAAAATAAAGGAGTTCTCAGTTTTGTCTCTATGGTTTGTTTCCTCTTCAAGTAGCCCTAGGCACAGACTGTGGAAAAGCACTTTCATTGAGAGGGGTTGCCAACCTTCTAAGAAATAACGAGTTTCTGAAATACCAGCAAATATTTTTTCACCAAATCTTCATGATACTTGGTGGTAATGATCAGTACACAAATCCCACTTGGCTCACCAAATTTTGGTCTTCTAGGTTGAAGCGTGCGTCTACAGTGTCAGTTTTTATATTTAGGTTTCCTTCTGTTCTCTCCTATATAGATAGATGTATTTGGAACTCTAAATCCAACATGTTTGTAGTAGCTCTTTGAAACTTGACAAAATAAAGGAGTTCTCAGTTTTGTCTCTATGGTTTGTTTCCTCTTCAAGTAGCCCTAGGCACAGACTGTAGAAAAGCACTTTCATTGAGAGGGGTTGCCAACCTTCTAATAATTAACGAGTTTCCGAAATACCAGCAAATATTTTTTCACCCAATCTTGATGATACTTGGTGGTAATGATCAGTACACAAATCCCACTTGGCTCACCAAATTTTGGTCTTCTAGGTTGAAGCGTTCATCTACAGTAGCAGTTTTTATATTTAGGTTTCCCTCTGTTCTCTCCTATATAGATAGATGAATTTGGTACTCTAAATGCAACATGGTTCGTAGTAGCTCTTTGAATCTAGACAAAATAAAGGAGTTCTCAGTTTTGTCTCTATGGTTTGTTTCCTCTTCAAGTAGCCCTAGGCACAGACTGTGGAAAAGCACTTTCATTGAGAGGGGTTGCCAACCTTCTAAGAAATAACGAGTTTCCGAAATACCAGCAAATATTTTTTCACCAAATCTTGATGATACTTGGTGGTAATGATCAGTACACAAATCCCACTTGGCTCACCAAATTTTGGTCTTCTAGGTTGAATCGTTCATCTACAGTAGCAGTTTTTATATTTAGGTTTCCCTCTGTTCTCTCCTATATAGATCGATGAATTTGGAACTCTAAATCCAACATGGTTCATAGTAGCCTTTTGAATCTTGACAAAATAAAGGAGTTCTCAGTTTTGTCTCTATGGTTTGTTTCCTCTTCAAGTAGCCCTAGGAACAGACTGTGGAAAAGCACTTTCATTGAGAGGGGTTGCCAACCTTCTAAGAAATAACGAGTTTCCGAAATACCAGCAAACACTTTTTCACCCAATCTTGATGATACTTTGTGGTAATGATCAGTACACAAATCCCACTTGGCTCACCAAATTTTGTTCTTCTAGGTTGAAGCGTTCGTGTACAGTAGCAGTATTTATATGTAGGTTTCACCCTGTTGTCTCCTATATAGATAGATGAATTTGGAACTCTAAATCCAACATGTTTCGTACTAGCTCTTTGAAACTTGACAAAATGAAGGAGTTCTCAGTTTTGTCTCTATGGTTTGTTTCGTCTTCAATTAGCCCTAGGCACAGACTGTGGAAAAGCACTTTCATCGAGAGGGGTTGCCTAGCTTGTAAGAAATAACGAGTTTCCGAAATACCAGCAAATATTTTTTTCACCCAATCATGATGATACTTGTTGGTAATGATCAGTACACAAATCCCACTTGGCTCACCAAATTTTGTTCTTCTAGGTTGAAGCGTTCGTCTACAGTAGCAGTTTTTATATTCAGGTTTCCCTCTGTTCTCTCCTATATAGATAGATGAATTTGGAACTCTAAATCCAACATGGTTCGTAGTAGCTCTTGGAAACTTGACAATATAAAGGAGTTCTCAGTTTTTTCTCTATGGTTTGTTTCCTTTTCAAGTAGCCCTAGGCAAAGACTGTGGAAAAGCACTTTCATTGTGAGGGGTTTCCAAGCTTCTAAGAATTAACGAGTTTCCGAAATACGAGCAAACTCTTTTTCACCCAATCTTGATGATACTTGGTGGTAATTATCAGTACACAAATCCCACTTGGCTCACCAAATTTTGTTCTTCTAGGTTGAAGCGTTCATGTACAGTAGCAGTTTTTATATTTAGGTTTCCCTCTGTTCTCTCCTATATAGATAGATGAATTTGGAACTCTAAATCCAATATGGATTGTAGTAATTCTTTGAAACCTGACAAAATAAAGGAGTTCTCAGTTTTGTCTCAATGGTTTGTTTCCTCTTCAAGTAGTCCTAGGCACAGACTGTGGAAAAGGAATTTCATTGAGAGGGGTTGCCAAGCTTCTAAGAATTAACGAGTTTCCGAAATACCAGCAAATATTTTTTCACCCAATCTTGATGATACTTGGTGGTAATGATCAGTACACAAATTTCACTTGGCTCACCAAATTTTGTTCTTCTAGGTTGAAGCCTTCATGTACAGTAGCAGTTTTTATATTTAGGTTTCCCTCTGTTCTCTCCTATATAGATAGATGAATTTGGAACTCTAAATCCAACATGGTTAGTAGTAGCTCTTTGAAACATGACAAAATAAAGAAGTTCTCAGTTTTGTCTCTATGGTTTGTTTCCTCTTTAAGTAGCCCTATTCAGAGACTGTTTAGAAGCATTTTCATTGAGAGGGGTTGCTAAGCTTCTAAGAATTAACGAGTTTCCGAAATACGAGCAAACACTTTTTCACCCTATCTTGATGATACTTGGTGGTAATGATCAGTACACAAATCCCACTTGGCTCAACAAATTTTGTTCTTCTAGGTTGAAGCGTTCGTCTACAGTAGCAGTTTTTATATTTAGGTTACCCTCTGCTCTCTCCTATATAAATAGATGAATTTGGAACTCTATATCCAATATGGTTCGTAGTAGCTCTTTGAAACTTGACAAAATAAAGGAGTTCTCAGTTTTGTCTCTATGGTTTGTTTCCTCTTCAAATAGCCCTAGGCACAGACTGTGGAAAAGTAATTTCATTGAGAGGGGTTGCCAAGCTTCTAAGAATTAACGAGTTTCCCAAATAAAAGCAAATATTTTTTCACCCAATCTTGATGATACTTGGTGGTAATGATCAGTACAGAAATCCCACTTGGCTCACCAAGTTCTGTTCTTCTAGATTGAAGCGTTCGTCTACAGTAGCAGTTTTTATATTTAGCTTTTCCTCTGTTCTCTCCTATAAAGATAGATGAATTTGGAATTCTAAATCCAACATGGTTCGTAGTAGCTCTTGTACACTTGACAATATAAAGGAGTTCTCAGTTTTGTCTCTATGGTTTGTTTCCTCTTCAAGTAGACCTAGGCACAGACTGTGGAAAAGCAATTTCAACGAGAGGGGTTTCCAAGCTTCTAAGAATTAACTAGTTTCCGAAATACCAGCAAATATTTTTTCACCAAATCTTGATGATACTTTTTCTTAATGATCAGTACACAAATCCCACTTGGCTCAACAAATTTTGTTGTTCTAGGTTGACGCGTTCGTGTATAGTAGCAGGTTTTATATTTAGGTTTCCCTCTGTTCTCTCCTATATAGACAGATGAATTTGGAACTCTAAATCCAACATGGTTCGTAGTAGCTCTTTGAAACTTGACAAAATAAATTAGTTCTCAGTTTTGTCTCTATGGTTTGTTTCCTCTTCAAGTAGCCATAGGCAGACACTGTGGTAACCCATTTTCATTGAGAGGGGTTGCCAAGCTTCTAAGAATTAACGAGTTTCCGAAATACCAGCAAATATTTTTTCACCCTATCTTGATGATACTTGGTGGTAATGATCAGTACACAAATCCGACTTTGCTCACAAATTTTGTTCTTCTAGGTTGAAGCGTTCGTCTACAGTAGCTGTTTTTATATTTAGGCCTCCCTCTGTTCTATTCTATATAGATAGATGAATTTGGAACTCTAAATCCAACATGGTTTGTAGTAGCTCTTTGAAGCTTGACAAAAAAAGTAGTTCTCAGTTTTGTCTCTATTGTTTGTTTCCTCTTCTAGTAGCCCTAAGCAGAGACTGTAGTAAAGCAATTTCATTGAAAGGGGTTGCCAAGCTTCCATGAAATTACGAGTTTCCGAAATACCAGCAAATATTTTTTCACCCAATCTTGATGATACGTGGTGGTAATGACAAGTACACAAATACCACTTGGCTCACCAAATTTTGTTCTTCTAGGTTGAAGCGTTCGTGTACAGTAGCAGTATTTATATGTAGGTTTCACCCTGTTGTCTCCTATATAGATAGATGAATTTGGAACTCTAAATCCAACATGTTTCGTACTAGCTCTTTGAAACTTGACAAAATGAAGGAGTTCTCAGTTTTGTCTCTATGGTTTGTTTCGTCTTCAATTAGCCCTAGGCACAGACTGTGGAAAAGCACTTTCATCGAGAGGGGTTGCCTAGCTTGTAAGAAATAACGAGTTTCCGAAATACCAGCAAATATTTTTTTCACCCAATCATGATGATACTTGTTGGTAATGATCAGTACACAAATCCCACTTGGCTCACCAAATTTTGTTCTTCTAGGGTTGAAGCGTTCGTCTACAGTAGCAGTTTTTATATTCAGGTTTCCCTCTGTTCTCTCCTATATAGATAGATGAATTTGGAACTCTAAATCCAACATGGTTCGTAGTAGCTCTTGGAAACTTGACAATATAAAGGAGTTCTCAGTTTTTCTCTATGGTTTGTTTCCTTTTCAAGTAGCCCTAGGCAAAGACTGTGGAAAAGCACTTTCATTGTGAGGGGGTTTCCAAGCTTCTAAGAATTAACGAGTTTCCGAAATACGAGGTTTCCGAAATACCAGCAAATATTTTTTCACCCAATCTTGATGATACTTGGTGGTAATGATCAGTACAAAAACCCCACTAGGCTCACCAAATTTTGTTCTTCTAGGTTTAAGCGTTCGTCTACAGTAGCAGTTTTTATATTTAGGTTTCACTCTGTTTTATCCTATATAGATAGATGAATTTGGAACTCTAAATCCAACATGGTTTGTAGTAGCTCTTTGAAACTTGACAAAATAAAGTACTTTTCAGTTTTGTCTCTATGGTTTGTTTCCTCCTCAAGTGGACCTAGTCACAGACTGTGGAAAAGCACTTTCATTGAAAGGGGTGCCAAGCTACCAAGAAATAACGAGTTTCCAACATACCAGCAAATATTTTTTCACCCAATCTTGATGATACTTGGTGGTAATGATCAGTACACAATTCCCACTTGGCTCACCAAATTTTGTTCTTCTGGGTTTAAGCATTCGTCTACAGTAGCACTTTTTATATTTAGGTTTCACTCTGTTCTCTCCTATATAGATAGATGAATTTGGAACTCTAAATAAAACATGGTTTGTTGTAGCTCTTTGAAACTTGACAAAATAAAATATTTCTCAGTTTTGTCTCTATGGTTTGTTTCCTCTTCAAGTAGCCCTAGGCACAGACTGTTGAAAATCACTTTCATTGAAAGGGGTTGCCAAGCGACCAAGAAATAACGAGTTTCCGAAATACCAGCAAATATATTTTCACTCCATCTTGATGATACTTGGTGGTAATGATTGGTACACAAATCCCACTTGACTCACCAAATTTTGTTCTTCTAGTTTGAAGCGTTCGTTTGCAGTAGCAGTTTATATTTTTAGGTTTCCCTCTGTTCTCTCCTATATTGATAGATGAATTTGGAACTTTAAATCTAACATGGTTTTTAGTAGCGCTTTGTATCTTGAGAAAAAAAAGTAGTTCTCAGTTTTGTCTCTATGGTATGTTTGCTCTTCAAGTAGCCCTAAGCAGAGACTGTGGAAAAGCACTTTCATTGAAAGGTTTTGACAAGCTTCCAAGAAATTACGAGTTTCCGAAATACAAGCAAATATTTTTTCACCCAAACTTGAGGATACGTGGCGGTAATGACAAGTATACAAATCCCACTTGGCTCACCAAATTTTGTTCTTCTAGGTTGAAGCACTCGTCTACAGTAGCAGTTTTTATATTTAGGTTTCCCTCTGTTCTCTCCTATATAGATAGACAAATTTGAAACTCTAAATCCAACATGGTTGGTAGTAGCTCTTTGAAACATGACAAAATAAAGAAGTTCTCAGTTTTGTCTCTCTGGTTTGTTACCTCTTCAAGTAGCCCTAGGCACAGACTGTGGAAAAGCACTTTCATTGAAAGGGGTTGCCAGGATTCTAAGAAATAACGAGTTTCCGAAATACCAGCAAATATTTTTTCACCCAATCTTGATGATACTTGGTGGTAATGATCAGTACGCAAACCCCACTTGGCTCACCAAATTTTGTTCTTCTCGGTTTAAGCGTTCGTCTACAGTAGCAGTTTTTATATTTAGGTTTCCCTCTGTTCTCTCCTATATAGATAGATAAATTTGGAACTCTAAATCCAACATGGTTTGTAGTAGCTCTTTGAAACTTGACA
Source organism: Callospermophilus lateralis (assembly GCF_048772815.1). Taxonomy (NCBI): domain Eukaryota; kingdom Metazoa; phylum Chordata; class Mammalia; order Rodentia; family Sciuridae; genus Callospermophilus; species Callospermophilus lateralis. The sequence continues at coordinate 20,523 of NW_027517929.1, forward strand.
AAATAAAGGAGTTCTCAGTTTGTCTCTATGGTTTGTTTCGTCTTCAAGTAGCCCGATTCAGAGACTGTGGAAAAGCACTTTCATTGAGAGGGGTTGCCAAGCTTCCAAGAAATTTGGAGTTTCCGAAATATCAGCAAATATTTTTTTACACAATCTGGATGATACACCGTGGTAATGACAAGCACACAAATCCCACTTAGTTCACCAAATTTTGTTCTTCTAGGTTGAAGCGTTCGTCTACTGTAGCAGTTTTTATATTTAGGTTTCACTCTGTTCTCTCCTATATAGATGGATAAATTTGGAACTCTAAATCCAACATGGTTTGTAGTAGCTCTTTGAAACTTGACAAGATAAAGTAGTTCTCAGTTCTGGCTCTATGGTTTGATTTCTCTTCAGTAGCCCTAAGCAGATACTGTGGAAAAGCACTTTCATTGAAAGGGGTTGCCAAGCTTCCAAGAAATTACGAGTTTCCGAAATACCGGCAAATATTTTTTCACCCAATCTTAATGATACGTGGTGGTAATGACAAGTACACACATCCCACTTGGCTCACCAAATTTTGTACATCTAGGTTGAAGCATTCGTTTATAGTAGCAGTTTTTATTTTTAAGTTTTCTCTGTTTTCTCCTATATAGATAGATGAATTTGTAACTATAATCAAACATGGTTTGTAGTAGCTCTTTGAGACTTGACAAATAAAGGAGTTCTCAGTTTTGTCTCTATGTTTTGTGTGCTCTTGAAGTAGCCCTAGGCACAGACTGTGGAAAACCACTTTTATTGAGAGGGGTTGCCAAGCTCTAAGAATTAACGAGTTTCTGAAATACAAGCAAATATTTTTTCACCCAGTCTTGATGATACTTGGTGGTAATGATCAGTACACAAATCCCACTTGGCTCACCAAATTTTATTCTACTAGGTTGAAGCGTTGGTCTACAGTAGCAATTTTTATTTTTAAGTTTCCCTCTGTTCTCTCCAAAAATGTGTAGATGAATTTGGAACTCTAAATCAAACATGGTTTGTAGTAGCTCTTTGAAACTTGACAAAATAAAGGAGTTCTCAGTTTTGTTTCTATGGTTTGTTTCCTCTTCAAGTAGCCCTAGGCAAGACTGTGGAAAGCACTTTCATTTGAGAGGGGTTGCCAAGCTTCTAAGAATAAACGAGTTTCTGAAATACCAGCAAATATTTTTTTCACCCAATCTTGATGATACTTGGTGGTAATGATCAGTACACAAATCCCACTTACCTCACCAAATTTTGACCTTCAAGTTTTAAGCGTTCGTCTACTGTAGCAGTTTTTATATTTAGGTTTCACTCTGTTCTCTCGTATATAGATAGATGATTTGGGAACTCTAAATCCAACATGGTTTGTAGTAGCTCTTTGAAACTTGACAAAATAAAGGAGTTCTCAGTTTTGTCTCTATGGTTTGTTTCCTCTTCAAGTAGCCCGTGGCACAGATTGTGGAAAAGCACTTTCATTGAGAGGGGTTTCCAAGCTTCTAAGAATTAACGAGTTTCCAAAACCAGCAAATATTTTTTTCACGAAATCTTGATGATACTTGGTGGTAATGATCAGTACACAAATCCCACTTGGCTCACCAAATTTTATTCTACCATGTTGAAGCGTTAGTCTACAGTATCAGTTTTTATATTTAGGTTTCACTCTCTTCTCTCCCATAGAGTTAGATGAATTTGGAACCCTAAATCCAACATGGTTTGTAGTAGCTCTATGAAACTTGACAAAATAAAGTAGTTCTCAGTTTTGTCTTTATGGTTTGTTTCCTCTTCAAGTAGCCCTAAGCAGAGACTGTGGAAAAGCACTTTCATTGAAAGGGATGCCAAGCTTCCATGAAATTACGAGTTTCCGAAATACCGGCAAATATTTTTTCACCCAATCTTGATGATACGTGGTGGTAATGACAAGTACACATATCCCACTTGGCTCACCAAATTTTGTTCTTCTAGGTTGGAGCGTTCGTTTACAGTAGTAGTTTTTATTTGTAAGTTTCCCTCTGTTCTCTCCTATATAGATAGATGAATTTGGAACTCTAAATCCAACATGGTTTGTAGTAGCTCTTTGAAACTTGACAAAATAAAGGAGTTCTCAGTTTTGTCTCAATGGTTTGTTTTCTCTTCAAGTAGCCCTAGGCACAGACTGTGGAAAAGCACTTTCATTGAGAGGGGTAGCCAAGCTTCTAAGAATTAAAGAGTTTTCGAAATACCAGCAAATATTTTTTCACCCAATCTTGATGATACGTGGTGCTAATCACAAGTACAAAAATCCCACTTGGGTCACCAAATTTTGTTCTTCTAGGTTGAAGCGTTCGTTTACAGTAGCAGTTTTTATTTTTAGGTTTCACTCTGTTCTCTCCTATATAATGAGATGAATTTGGAACTCTAAATCCAACATGATTTGTAGTAGCTCTTTGAAACTTGACAAAATAAAGGAATTCTCAGTTTTGTTTCTATGGTTTGTTTCCTCTTCAAGTAGCCCTAGGCAAGACTGTGGAAAGCACTTTCATTTGAGAGGGGTTGCCAAGCTTCTAAGAAATAACGAGTTCCCGAAATACCAGCAAATATTTTTTTTCACCCAATCTTGATGATACTTGGTGGTAATGATCAGTACACAAATCCCATTGGCTAACCAAATTTTGTTCTTCTAGGTTAAATCGTGGGTCTACAGCAGCATTTTTTATTTTTAGGTTTCACTCTGTTCTCTCCTATTTAGATAGATGTATTTGGAAGTCTAAATCCAACATGATTTGTAGTAGCTCTTTGAAACTTGACAAAATAAAGGAGTCTTCAGTTTTGTCTCTATGATTTGTTTCGTCTTCAAGTAGCCCTAAGCAGAGACTGAGGAAAAGCATTTTCATTGAGAGTGGTTGCCAATCTTCTAAGAAATAATGAGTTTCTGAAATACCAGCAAATATTTTTTCACCCAATCTTGATGATACTTGGTGGTAATGATCAGTACACAAATCCCACTTACCTCACCAAATTTTGTTCTTCTAGGTTTAAGCGTTCGTCTACTGTAGCAGTTTTTATATTTAGGTTTCCCTCTGTTCTCTCCTATATAGATAGATGAATTGGGAACTCTAAATCCAACATGGTTTGTAGTAGCTCTTTGAAACTTGAAAAAATAAAGGAGTTCTCACTTTTGTCTCTATAGTTTGTTTCCTCTTCAAGTAGCCCTAAGCAGAGACTGTGGAAAAGCACTTTCATTGAAAGGGGTTGCCAAGCTTCCATGAAATTACGAGTTTCCGAAATACCGGCAAATATTTTTTCACCCAATCTTGATGATACGTGGTGGTAATGACAAGTACACACATCAAACTTGGCTCACGAAATTTTGTTCATCTAGGTTGAAGCGTTCGTTTACAGTAGCAGTTTTTATTTTTAAGTTTCCTTGTTCTCTCCTATATAGATAGATGAATTTGGAACTCTAAATCAAACATGGTTTGTAGTAGCTCTTTCAGACTTGACAAACTAAAGGAGTTCTCAGTTTTGTCTCTATGTTTTGTGTCCTCTTCAAGTATCGCTAGGCACAGACTGTGGAAAACCACTTTTATTGAGAGGGATTGCCAAGCTCTAAGAATTAACGAGTTTTCGAAATACAAGCAAATATTTTTTCACCCAATCTTGATGATACTTGGTGGTAATGATCAGTACACAAATCCCACTTGGCTCACCAAATTTTGTTCTACTAGGTTGCAGCGTTTTTCTACAGTAGCAGTTTTTATATTTAGGTTTCACTCTGTTCTCTCCTATATAGATAGATGAATTTAGAACTCTAAATCCAACATGGTTTGTAGTAGCTCTTTGATACTTGACAAAATAAAGTAGTTCTCAGTTTTGTCTCTATGGTTTGCTTCCTCTTCAAGTCGCCCTAGGCACAGACTGTGGAAAAGCACTTACATTGAGAGGGGTTGCCAAACTTCTAAGAATTAACGAGTTTCCGAAATACCAGCAAGTAATTTTTCACAAAATCTTGATGATACTTGGTGGTAATGATCAGTACACAAATCCCACTTGGCTCACCAAATTTTGTTCTTCTAGGTTGAAGCGTTCGTTTACAGTAGCAGTTTTTATTTTTAGGTTTCACTCTGTTCTCTCCTATATAATGAGATGAATTTGGAACTCTAAATCCAACATGATTTGTAGTAGCTCTTTTAAACTTGACAAAATAAAGTAATTCTCAGTTTTGTTTCTATGGTTTGTTTCCTCTTCAAGTAGCCCTAGGCAAGACTGTGGAAAGCACTTTCATTTGAGAGGGGTTGCCAAGCTTCTAAGAATTAACGAGTTTCCGAAATACCAGCAAATATTTTTTCACCCAATCTTGATGATACTGGGTGGTAAGGATCAGTACACATATCCCACTTGGCTCACCAAATTTTGTTCTACTAGGTTGCAGCGTTCGTCTACATTAGCGGTTTTTATATTTAGGTTTCACTCTGTTCTCTCCTATATAGATAGATGAATTTGGAACTCTAAATCCAACATGGTTTGTAGTAGCTCTTTGATACTTGACAAAATAAAGTAGTTCTCAGTTTTGTCTCTATGCTTTGTTTCCTCTTCAAGTAGCCCTAGGCACAGACTGTGGAAAAGCACTTATATTGAGAGGGGTTGCCAAACATCTAAGAATTAACGAGTTTCCGAAATACCAGCAAGTATTTTTTCACCCAATCTTGATGATACTTGGTGGTAATGATCAGTACACAAATCCCACTTGGCTCAACAAATTTTGTTCTCCTAGGTTGCAGCGTTCGTCTACAGTAGCGTTTTTTATATTTAGGTTTCACTCTGTTCTCTCCTATATAGATAGATGAATTTGGAACTCTATATCCAACATGGTTTGTAGTAGCTCTTTGAAACTAGACAAAATAAAGTAGTTCTCAGTTTTGTCTCAATGGTTTGTTTCCTCTCAAGTAGCCCTAGGCACAGACTGTGGAAAAAAACTTTCATTGAGAGGGGTAGCCAAGCTTCTAAGAATTAAAGAGTTTTCGAAATACAAGCAAATATTTTTTCACCCAATCTTGATGATACGTGGTGCTAATCACAAGTACAAAAATCCCACTTGGGTCACCAAATTTTGTTCTTCTAGGGTGAAGCGTTCGTTTACAGTAGCAGTTTTTATTTTTAGGATTCACTCTGTTCTCTCCTATATAATGAGATGATTTTGGAACTCTAAATCCAACATGATTTGTAGTAGCTCTTTGAAACTTGACAAAATAAAGGAGTCTTCAGTTTTGTCTCTATGATTTGTTTCGTCTTCATGTAGCCCTAAGCAGAGACTGAGGAAAAGCATTTTCATTGAGATTGGTTGCCAATCTTCTAAGAAATAATGAGTTTCTGAAATACCAGCGAATATTTTTTCACCCAATCTTGATGATACTTGGTGGTAATGATCAGTACACAAATCCCACTTACCTCACCAAATTTTGTTCTTCTAGGTTTAAGCGTTCGTCTACTGTAGCAGTTTTTATATTTAGGTTTCCCTCTGTTCTCTCCTATATAGATAGATGAATTGGGAACTCTAAATCCAACATGGTTTGTAGTAGCTCCTTGAAACTTGACAAAATAAAGGAGTTCTCAGTTTTGTCTCTATGGTTTGTTTCCTCTTCAAGTAGCCCTTGGCACAGACTGTGGAAGAGCACTTTCATTGAGAGGGGTTAACAAGCTTCTAAGAATTAACGAGTTTCCAAAACCAGCAAATATTTTTTCACAAAATCTTGATGATACTTGGTGGTAATGATCAGTACACAAATCCCACTTGGCTCACCAAATTTTATTCTACTAGGTTGAAGCGTTAGTCTACAGTATCAGTTTTTATATTTAGGTTTCACTCTGTTCTCTGCTATATAGATAGATCAATTTGGAACCCTAAATCCAACATGGTTTTTAGTAGCTCTATGAAAATTGACAAAATAAAGTAGTTCTCAGTTTTGTCTCTATGGTTTGTTTCCTCTTCAAGTACCCTAAGCAGAGACTGTGGAAAAGCACTTTCATTGAAAGGGGTTGCCAAGCTTCCAAGAAATTACGATTTTCCCAAATACCGGCAAATATTTTTTCACCCAATCTTGATGATACGTGGTGGTAATGAGAAGTACACACATCCCACTTGGCTCACCAAATTTTGTTCTTCTAGGTGGGAGCGTTCGTTTACAGTAGCAGTTTTTATTTTTAAGTTTCCCTCTGTTCTCTCCTATATAGATAGATGAATTTGGAACTCTAAAACCAACATGGTTTGTAGTAGCTCTTTGAAACTTGAAAAAATAAAGGAGTTCTCAGTTTTGTCTCTATGGTTTGTTTCCTATTCAAGTAGCCCTAAGCAGAGACTGTGGAAAAGCACTTTCATTGAAAGGGGTTGCCAAGCTTCCAAGAAATTACGAGTTTCCGAAATACCGGCAAATATTTTTTCACCCAATCTTGATGATACGTGGTGCTAATGACAAGTACACACATCCCACTCGGCTCACGAAATTTGGTTCATCTAGGTTAAAGCGTTCGTCTACAGTAGCGGTTTTTATATTTAGGTTTCACTCTGTTCTCTCCTATATAGATAGATGAATTTGGAACTCTAAATCCAACATGGTTCATAGTAGTTCTTTGATACTTGACAAAATAAAGTAGTTCTCAGTTTTGTCTCTATGGTTTGTTTCCTCTTCAAGTAGCCCTAAGCACAGACTCTGGAAAAGCACTTACATTGAGAGGGGTTGCGAAACTTCTAAGAATTAACGGGTTTCCGAAATACCAGCAAGTATTTTTTCACCCAATCTTGATGATACTTGGTGGTAATGATCAGTACACAAATCCCACTTACCTCACCAAATTTTGTTCTTCTAGGTTTAAGCGTTCGTCTACTGTAGCAGTTTTTATATTTAGGTTTCACTCTGTTCTCTCCTATACAGATAGATGAATTGGGAACTCTAAATCCAACATGGTTTGTAGTAGCTCTTTGAAACTTGACAAAATAAAGGAGTTCTCAGTTTTGTCTCTATGGTTTGTTTCCTCTTCAAGTAGCCCTTGGCACAGACTGTGGAAAAGCACTTTCATTGAGTGGGGTTTCCAAGCTTCTAAGAATTAACGAGTTTCCAAAACCAGCAAATATTTTTTCACAAAATCTTGATGATACTTGGTGGTAATGATCAGTGCACAAATCCCACTTGGCTCAGAAAATTTTATTCTACCATGTTGAAGCGTTAGTCTACAGTATCAGTTTTTATATTTAGGTTTCACTCTGTTCTCTCCCATAGAGATAGATGAATTTGGAACCCTAAATCCAACATGGTTTGTAGTAGCTCTATGAAACTTGACAAAATAAAGTAGTTCTCAGTATTGTCTCTATGGTTTGTTTCCTCTTCAAGTAGCCCTAAGCAGAGACTGTGGAAAAGCACTTTCATTGAAAGGGGTTGCCAAGCTTCCAAGAAATTACGAGTTTCCGAAATACCGGCAAATATTTTTTTCACCCAATCTTGATGATACGTGGTGGTAATGACAAGTACACACATCCCACTTGGCTCAGCAATTTTGTTCTTCTAGGTTGGAGCGTTCGTTTACAGTAGCAGTATTTATTTTAAGTTTCCCTCTGTTCTCTCCTATATAGATAGATGAATTTGGAACTCTAAATCCAACATGGTTTGTAGTAGCTCTTTGAAACTTGAAAAAATATAGGAGTTCTCAGATTTTTCTCTATTTTTTGTGTCCTCTTAAAGTAGCCCTAGGCACAGACTGTGGAAAACCACTTTTATTGAGTGGGGTTTCCAAGCTGTAAGAATTAACGAGTTTCCGAAATACAAGCAAATATTTTTTATTCCAATTTGATGATACTTGGTGGTAATGATCAGTACACAAATCCCACTTGGCTCACCAAATTTTGTTCTACTAGGTTGCAGCATTCGTCTACAGTATCGGTTTTTATATTTAGGTTTCCCTCTGTTCTCTCCTATATAGATAGATGAATTTGGATCTCTAAAACCAACATGGTTTTTTACTAGCTCTTTGAAACTTGAAAAAATAAAGGAGTTCTCAGTTTTGTCTCTATGGTTTGTTTCCTCTTCAAGTAGCCCTAAGCAGAGACTGTGGAAAAGCACTTTCATTGAAAGGGGTTGCCAAGCTTCCATGAAATTACGAGTTTCCGAAATACCGGCAAATATTTTTTCACCCAATCTTGATGATACGTGGTGGTAATGACAAGTACACACATCCCACATGGCTCACGAAATTTTGTTCATCTAGGTTGAAGCGTTCGTTTACAGTAGCAGTTTTTATTTTTAAGTTTCCTTGTTCTCTAATATATAGATAGATGAATTTGGAACTCTAAATCTAACATGGTTTGTAGTAGCTCTTTCAGACTTGACAAAATAAAGGAGTTCTCAGTTTTGTCTCTATGTTTTCTTTCCTCTTCAAGTAGCCATAGGCACAGACTGTGGAAAAGCACTTACATTGAGAGGGGTTGCCAAACTTCTAAGAATTAACGAGTTTCCGAAATACCAGCAAGTAATTTTTCACCCAATCTTGATGATACTTGGTGGTAATGATCAGTACACAAATCCCACTGGGCTCAACAAATTTTGTTCTTCTAGGTTGAAGCGTTTGTTTACAGTAGCAGTTTTTATTTTTAGGTTTCACTCTGTTCTCTCCTATATAATGAGATGAATTTGGAACTCTAAATCCAACATGATTTGTAGTAGCTCTTTTAAACTTGACAAAATAAAGTAGTTCTCAGTTTTGTTTCTATGGTTTGTTTCCTCTTCAAGTAGCCCTAGGCAAGACTGTGGAAAGCACTTTCATTTGAGAGGGGTTGCCAAGCTTCTAAGAATTAACGAGTTTCCGAAATACCAGCAAATATTTTTTTCACCCAATCTTGATGATACTTGGTGGTAATGATCAGTACACAAATCCCACTTGGCTCAACAAATTTTGTTCTTCTAGGTTGAAGCGTTTGTTTACAGTAGCAGTTTTTATTTTTAGGTTTCACTCTGTTCTCTCCTATATAAAGAGATGAATTTGGAACTCTAAATCCAACATGATTTGTAGTAGCTCTTTTAAACTTGACAAAATAAAGTAGTTCTCAGTTTTGTTTCTATGGTTTGTTTCCTCTTCAAGTAGCCCTAGGCAAGACTGTGGAAAGCACTTTCATTTGAGAGGGGTTGCCAAGCTTCTAAGAATTAACGAGTTTCCGAAATTCCAGCAAATATTTTTTTTCACCCAATCTTGATGATACTTGGTGGTAATGATCAGTACACAAATCCCATTGGCTCACCAAATTTTGTTCTTCTAGGTTAAATCGTGGGTCTACAGCAGCATTTTTTATTTTTAGGTTTCACTCTGTTCTCTCCTATATAGATAGATGTATTTGGAAGTCTAAATCCAACATGATTTGTAGTAGCTCTTTGAAACTTGACAAAATAAAGGAGTCCTCAGTTTTGTCTCTATGATTTGTTTCGTCTTCAAGTAGCCCTAAGCAGAGACTGAGGAAAATCATTTTCATTGAGAGTGGTTGCCAATCTTCTAAGAAATAATGAGTTTCTGAAATACCAGCAAATATTTTTTCACCCAATCTTGATGATACTTGGTGGTAATGATCAGTACACAAATCCCACTTACCTCACCAAATTTTGTTCTTCTAGGTTTAAGCGTTCGTCTACTGTAGCAGTTTTTATATTTAGGTTTCCCTCTGTTCTCTCCTATATAGATAGATGAATTGGGAACTCTAAATCCAACATGGTTTGTAGTAGCTCTTTGAAACTTGACAAAATAAAGGAGTTCTCAGTTTTGTCTCTATGGTTTGTTTCCTCTTCAAGTAGCCCTTGGCACAGACTGTGGAAAAGCACTTTCATTGAGAGGGGTTACCAAGCTTCTAAGAATTAACGAGTTTCCAAAACCAGCAAATATTTTTTCACAAAATCTTGATGATACTTGGTGGTAATGATCAGTACACAAATCCCACTTGGCTCACCAAATTTTATTCTACTAGGTTGAAGCCTTAGTCTACAGTATCAGTTTTTATATTTAGGTTTCACTCTGTTCTCTCTTATATAGATAGATGAATTTGGAACCCTAAATCCAACATTGTTTGTAGTAGCTCTATGAAACTTGACAAAATAAAGTAGTTCTCAGTTTTGTCTCTATGGTTTGTTTCCTCTTCAGGTACCCTAAGCAGAGACTGTGGAAAAGCACTTTCATTGAAAGGGGTTGCCAAGCTTCCAAGAAATTACGAGTTTCCGAAATACCGGCAAATATTTTTTCACCCAATCTTGATGATACGTGGTGGTAATGACAAGTACACACATCCCACTTGGCTCAGCAAATTTTGTTCTTCTAGGTTGGAGCGTTCATTTACAGTAGCAGTATTTATTTTTAAGTTTCCCTCTGTTCTCTCCTATATAGATAGATGAATTTGGAACTCTAAATCCAACATGGTTTGTAGTAGCTCTTTGAAACTTGACAAAACAAAGGAGTTCTCAGATTTTTCTCTATTTTTTGTGTCCTCTTCAAGTAGCCCTAGGCACAGACTGTGGAAAACCACTTTTATTGAGTGGGGTTGCCAAGCTGTAAGAATTAACGAGTTTCCGAAATACAAGCAAATATTTTTTCTTCCAATCTGATGATACTTGGTCTAATGATCAGTACACAAATCCCACTTGGCTCACCAAATTTTGTTCTACTAGGTTGCAGCATTCGTCTACAGTATCGGTTTTTGTATTTAGGTTTCCCTCTGTTCTCTCCTATATAGATAGATGAATTTGGAACTCTAAAACCCACATGGTTTGTACTAGCTCTTTGAAACTTAAAAAAATAAAGGAGTTCTCAGTTTTGTCTCTATGGTTTGTTTCCTCTTCAAGTAGCCCTAAGCAGAGACTGTGGAAAAGCACTTTCATTGAAAGGGGTTGCCAAGCTTCCATGAAATTACGAGTTTCCGAAATACCGGCAAATATTTTTTCACCCAATCTTGATGATACGTGGTGGTAATGACAAGTAAACACATCCCACTTGGCTCACGAAATTTTGTTCATCTAGGTTGAAGCGTTCCTCTACAGTAGCAGTTTTTATATTTAGGTTTCCCTCTGTTCTCTCCCATATCAATAGATGAATTAGGAACTCTAAATCCAACATGGTTTGTAGTAGCTCTTTGAAGCTTGACAAAAAAGTAGTTCTCAGTTTTGTCTCTATGGTTTGTTTCCTCTTCAAGTAGCCCTAAGCAGAGACTGTGGTAAAGCACTTTCATTGAAAGGGGTTGCCAATCTTCCAAGAAATTACGAGTTTCCGAAATACCAGCAAATATGTTTTCTCCCAATCTTGATGATACTTGGTGGTAATGATCAGTACACAAATCCCACTTGGCTCACCAAATTTTGTTCTTCTAGGTTGAAGCGTTCGTCTACAGTACCAGTTTTTATATTTAGGTTTCCCTCTGTCCTCTCCTATATAGATAGATGAATTTGGATCTCTAAATCCAACATGGTTTGTAGTAGCTCTTTGAAACTTGAGGAAAAAAAAGTAGTTCTCAGTTTTGTTTCTATGATTTGTTTTCTCTTCAAGTAGCCCTAGGCAGAGACTGTTGAAAAGCACTTTCATTGAGACGGGTTGCCAAGCTTCTAAGAAATAACGAGTTTCCGAAATAACAGCAAATATTTTTCCACCCAATCTTGATGATACATGGTGGTAATGATCAGTTCACAAATCCCACTTGACTCAATAAATTTTGTTCTTCTACTTTGAAGCGTTCGTTTACAGGAGCATTAGGTTTCCCTCTATTCTCTCCTATATAGATAGATGAATTTGGAACTCTAAATCCAACATGGTTTGTAGTAGCTCTTTAAAACTTGCCCAAAAAACGTAGTTCTCAGTTTCGTCTCTATTATTTGTTTCCTCTTCAACTAGCCCTAGGCAAGACTGTGGAAAAACACTTTCATTGAGAGGGGTTCCCAAGCTTCTAAGAATTAACGAGTTTCTGAAATACCAGCAAATATTTTTTCACACAATCTTGATGATACTTGGTAGTAATGATCAGTACACAAATCCCACTTGGCTCAAAAAATTTTGTTCTTCTAGGTTGAAGCGTTCCTCTACAGTAGCAGTTTTTATATTTAGGTTTCCCTCTGTTCTCTCCCATATCAATAGATGAATTAGGAACTCTAAATCCAACATGGTTTGTAGTAGCTCTTTGAAGCTTGACAAAAAAGTAGTTCTCAGTTTTGTCTCTATGGTTTGTTTCCTCTTCAAGTAGCCCTAAGCAGAGACTGTGGTAAAGCACTTTCATTGAAAGGGGTTGCCAATCTTCCAAGAAATTACGAGTTTCCGAAATACCAGCAAATATTTTTTCACCCAATCTTGATGATACGTGGTGGTAATGACAAGTACACAAATCCCACTTGGCTCAACAATTTTGTTCTTCTAGGTTGAAGCGTTTTTTTTTTTACTTTAGCAGTTTTTATTTTTAGGTTTCACTCTGTTCTCTCCTATATAGATAGAAAAATTTGGAACTCTAAATCCAACATAGTTTTTAGTAGCTCTTTGAAACTTGATAAAATAAAGTAGTTCTCAGTTTTTTCTCTATGGTTTGTTTCCTCTTCACGTAGCCCTAAGCAGAGACTGTGGAAAAGCACTTTCATTTGAAAGGGGTTGCAAGCTTCCAAGAAATTACGAGTTTCCGAAATACCAGCCAATATTTTTTCACCCAATCTTGAGGTACGTGGTGGTAATGACAAGTACACAAATCCCACTTGGCTCACCAAATTTTGTTTTTCTAGGTTGAAGCGTTCGTCTACAGTGGCATTTTTTTATATTTAGGTTTCACTCGGTTCTCTCCCGTAAAGATAGATTAATTTGGAACTCTAAATCCAACACGGTTTGTAGTAGCTCTTTGAAACTTGACAAAAAAAAGTAGTTCTCAGTTTTGTCTCTATGGTTTGTTTCCTCTTCAAGTAGCCCTAAGCAGAGACTTTGAAAAAGCACTTTCATTGAAAGGGGTTACCAATTTTCCAGGAAATTACGAGTTTTCAAAATACCAGCAAATATTTATTCACCCAATATGGATGATACTTGGTGGTAATGACAAGCACACAAATCCCACCTGGCTAACAAAATTTTGTTCTTCTAGGTTGAAGCGTTCCGTTACAGTAGCAGTTTTTATTTTTAGGTTTCACTCTGTTATCTTCTATATAGATAGATGAATTTGGAACTCTAAATCCAACAAGGTTTGTAGTAGCTCTTTGAAACTTGACAGATAAAAGTAGTTCTCAGTTTTGTCTCTATGGTTGGTTTCCTCTTCAAGTGGCCCTAGGCAAAGACTGTGGAAAAGCACTTTCATTGAGGGGGTTTGCCAAGCTTCTAAGAAAAAACGAGTTTCCGAAATACCAGCAAATATTTTTTCACCCAATCTTGATGATACTTGGTGGTAATGATCAGTACACCACCCCACTTGGCTCACCAAATTTTGTTCTTCTAGGTTGAAGCGTTCGTCTATAGTAGCAGATTTATATTTAGGTTTCACTCAGTTCTCTCCTATATAGATAGATAAATTTGGAACTTGAAATCCAACATGGTTTGTAGTAGCTCTTTGAAACTTGATAAAATAAAGTAGATCTCAGTTTTGTCTCTATGGTTTGTTTCCTCTTCAAGTAGGCCTAGGCACAGACTGTGGAAAAGCACTTTCATTGAGAGGGGTTGAAAGCTTCTAAGAAATAATGAGTTTCCGAAATACCAGCAAATATTTTTTCACCCAATCTTGATTATACTTGGTGGTAATGATTGGTACAAAAATCCCACTTGACTCACCAAATTTTGTTCTTCAAGATTGAAGCGTTCGTCTACAGTAGCAGTTTTTATATTTAGGTTTCCGTCGGTTCTCTCCTATATAGATAGATGAATTTGGAACTCTAAATCCAGCATAGTTTGTAGTAGCTCTTGGAAACTTGAAAAAACAAAAGAGTTCTTTGTTTTGTCTCTATGGTTTGTTTCCTCTTCTGGTAGCCCTCTGCACAGACTGTGGAAAAGCCCTTTCATTGAGATGGGTTGCCAAGCTTCTAAGAAATAACGAATTTCCGAAATACCAGCAAATATATTTTCACCCAATCTTGATGATACTTGGTGGTAATGATCAGTACACAAATCCCACTTGGCTCACCAAATTTTGTTCTTCTAGGTTGAAGCGTTCGTCTACAGTAGCAGTTTTTATATTTAGGTTTCCCTCTGTTCTCTCATATATAGATAGATGAATTTGGAACTCTAAATCCAACATGGTTTGTAGTAGCTCTTTGAAACTTGACCAACAAAAAGTAGTTCTGAGTTTTGTCTCTATGGTTTGTTTCCTCTTCAAGTAGCACTAGGCACAGACTGTTGAAAAGCACTTTCATTGAGACGGGTTGCCAAGATTCTAAGAAATAACGAGTTTCCGAAATACCAGCAAATATTTTTCCACACAATCTTGATGATACTTGGTGATAATGATCAGTTCACAAATCCCACTTGACTCACTAAATTTTGTTCTTCTACTTTGAAGCGCTCGTTTACAGTAGCATTAGGTTTCTTTCTATTCTCTCCTATATAGATAGATGAATTTGGAACTCTAAATCCAACATGGTTTGTAGTAGCTCTTTAAAACTTGCCCAAAAAACGTAGTTCTCAGTTTTGTCTCTATGATTTGTTTCCTCTTCAAGTAGCCCTAAGCAGAGACTGTGGAAAAGCACTTTCATTGAAAGGGGTTGACAAGCATCAAGAAATTACGAGTTTCTGAAATACCAGCAAATATTTTCTCACCCAATCTTGATGGTACTTGGTGGTAATGATCAGTACACAAATCCCCCTTGAATCACCAAATTTTGTTCTTCTAGTTTGAAGCGTTCGATTACAGTAGCAGTTTATATTTTTAGGTTTCCCTCTGTTGTCTCCTATATACATAGATGAATTTGGAACTCTAAATCCAACATGTCTTGTAGTAGCTCATTGAAACTTGACAAAATAAAGGAGTTCTCAGTTTTCTCTCCATGGTTTGTTTCCTCTTCAACTAGCCCTAGGCAAGACTGTTGAAAAACACTATCATTGAGAGGGGTTCCCAAGCTTCTAAGAATTAACGAGTTTCTGAAATACCAGCAAATATTTTTTCACACAATCTTGATGATACTTGGTAGTAATGATCAGTACACAAATCCCACTTGGCTCAAAAAATTTTGTTCTTCTAGGTTGAAGCGTTCCTCTACAGTAGCAGTTTTTATATTTAGGTTTCCCTCTGTTCTCTCCCATATCAATAGATGAATTAGGAACTCTAAATCCAACATGGTTTGTAGTAGCTCTTTGAAGCTTGACAAAAAAAGTAGTTCTCAGTTTTGTCTCTATGGTTTGTTTCCTCTTCAAGTAGCCCTAAGCAGAGACTGTGGTAAAGCACTTTCATTGAAAGGGGTTGCCAATCTTCCAAGAAATTACGAGTTTCTGAAATACCAGCAAATATTTTTTCACCCAATCTTGATGATACGTGGTGGTAATGACAAGTACACAAATCCCACTTGGCTCAACAATTTTGTTCTTCTAGGTTGAAGCGTTTTTTTTTTTTACTTTAGCAGTTTTTATTTTTAGGTTTCACTCTGTTCTCTCCTATATAGATAGAAGAATTTGGAACTCTAAATCCAACATAGTTTTTAGTAGCTCTTTGAAACTTGATAAAATAAAGTAGTTCTCAGTTTTTTCTCTATGGTTTGTTTCCTCTTCACGTAGCCCTAAGCAGAGACTGTGGAAAAGCACTTTCATTGAAAGGGGTTGCCAAGCTTCCAAGAAATTACAAGTTTCCGAAATACCAGCCAATATTTTTTCACCCAATCTTGAGGTACGTGGTGGTAGTGACAAGTACACAAATCCCACTTGGCTCACCAAATTTTGTTTTTCTAGGTTTAAGCGTTCGTCTACAGTGACATTTTTTATATTTAGGTTTCACTCGGTTCTCTCCCATAAAGATAGATTAATTTGGAACTCTAAATCCAACACGGTTTGTAGTAGTTCTTTGAAACTTGACAAAATAAAGGAGTTCTCAGTTTTGTCTCTATGCTTTGTTTCCTCTTCAAGTAGCCCTAGGCACAGACTGTGGAAAAGCACTTTCATTGATAGGGTTTCCAAACTTCTAAGAAATAAAGAGTTTTCAAAATACCAGCAAATATTTTTTCACCCAATCTTGATGATACTTGGTGGTAATGATCAGTACACAAATCCCACTTGGCTCACCAAATTTTGTTCTTCTAGGTTGACGTGTTCGTCTACAGTAGCAGTTTTTATATTTAGGTCTCCCTCTGTTCTGTCCTATATAGATAGATGAATTTGGAACTCTAAATCCAACCTGGTTTGTAGTAGCTCTTTGAAGCTTGACAAAAAAAGTAGTTCTCAGTTTTGTCTCTATGGTTTGTTTCCTCTTCAAGTAGCCCTAAGCAGAGACTGTGGTAAAGCACTTTCATTGAAAAGGGTTGCCAATCTTCCAAGAAATTACGAGTTTCCGAAATACCAGCAAATATTTTTTCACCCAATCTTGATGATACCTCGTGGTAATGACAAGTACACAAATCCCACTTGGCTCAACAATTTTGCTCTTCTAGGTTAAAGCGTTTTTTTTTTTTTTACTTTAGCAGTCTTTATTTTTAGGTTTTACTCTGTTCTCTTCTATATAGATAAAAAATTTGGAACACTAAATCCAACATGGTTTATAGTAGCTCTTTGAAACTTGACACAAAAAAGTCGTTCTCAGTTTTGTCTCTATGATTTGTTTCCTCTTCAAGTAGCCCTAAACAGAGACTGTGGAAAAGCACTTTCATTGAAAGGGGTTGCGAAGTTTCCAAGAAATTACGAGTTTCCGAAATACCAGCAAATACTTATTCACCCAATCTGGATGATACGTGGGGGTAATGACAAGCACACAATTCCCACCTGACTCACAAATTTTGTTCTCTAGGTTGAAGCGTTCGTTTACAGTAGCAGTATTTATTTTTAGGTTTCACTCAGTCTCTCCTATATAGATAGATGAATTTGGAACTCTAAATCCAACATGGTTTTTAGTAGCTCTTTGAAACTTGACAAAATAAAGTAGTTCTCAGTTTTTTCTCTATGGTTTGTTTTCTCTTCAAGTAGCCCTAGGCAAAGACTGTGGAAAAGCACTTTCATTGAAAGCGGTTGCCAAGCTACTAAGAAATAACGAGTTTCCGAAATACCAGCAAATATTTTTTCACCCAATCTTGATGATACTTGGTGGTAATGATCGGTACACAAGTTCCACTTGGCTCATCAAATTTTGTTCTTCTAGGTTGAAGCGTTCGTCTACTGTAGCAGTTTTTATATTTAGGTTTCACTCTGTTCTCTCCTATATAGATGGATAAATTTGGAACTCTAAATCCAACATGGTTTGTAGTAGCTATTTGAAACTTGACAAGATAAAGTAGTTCTCAGTTTTCTCTCTATGGTTTGTTTCCTCTTTAAGTAGCCCTAGGTACAGACTGTGGAAAAGCACTTTCATTGAAAGGGGTTGCCAAGCTTCCGAGAAATTACGAGTTTCCAAAATACCAGCAAATATTTTTTCACCACATCTGGATGATACGTTGTGGTAATGATCAGTACACAAATCCCACTTGGCTCAAAAAATTTTGTTCTTAAAAGTTGAAGCGGTCCTCTACAGTAGCAGTTTTTATATTTAGGATTCCCTCTGTTCTCTCATGTATAGATAGATGAATTTGGAACTCTAAATCCAACATGCTTTGTAGCAGCTCTATGAATCTTGACAAAATAAAGTAGATCTCAGTTTTGTCTCTATTGTTTGTTTCCTCTTCAAATAGCCCTAGGCA
>NW_027517930.1:0-38324 GCF_048772815.1 Callospermophilus lateralis
GGCAACCCCCTTTCAAACGAAAGTGTTTTTCGCCAGTCTCTGCATGGGGTACTTCAAGAGGAAACAAACCATAGAGATAGAACTTAGAACTACTTCATTTGGTCAAGTTTCAAGGAGCTAGCACAAACCGTGTTTTATTTAGAATTCAAAACACAGTTATCTATGTAGGAGAAAACCGAGTGAAACCTAAAAATTCGCACTGTTACTGGAAACTAATGCTTCAACCCAGAAGAATAAAAATTGGGCAGCCAAGGGGAATTAGTGAACTGATCATTACCACCAAGTATCATCAAGATTTGGTGAAAAAATGTTTGCTGAGATTTCAGCAAACTAGTTGTTTTTCGGAAGCTTGGCAACACCTTTCAAACGAAAGTGTTTTTTGCCAGTCTCTGCATGGGTTACTTCAAGAGGAAACAAACCATAGAGATAGAACTTAGAAGTACTTCATTTGGTCAAGTTTCATGGAGCTAGCACAAACCGTGTTTGATTTAGAATTCCAAACACAGCTATCTATGCAGGAGAAAACAGAGTGAAACCTAAAAATTCAAAGTGTTACTGGAAACGAACGCTTGAACCTAGAAGAGTGAAAATTGGGCAGCCAAGTGGGCTTAGTGAACTGATGATTACCACCAAGTATCATCAAGATTTGGTGAAAAAATGTTTGCTGAGATTTCAGCAAACTAGTAGTTTTTTGGAAGCTTGGCAACCCCTTTCAAACGAAAGTGCTTTTCGCCAGTCTCTGCATGGGGTACTTCAAGAGGAAACAAACCATAGAGATAGAACTTAGAACTACTTCATTTGGTCAAGTTTCAAGGAGCTAGCACAAACCGTGTTTGATTTAGAATTCCAAACACAGCTATCTATATAGCAGAAAAAAAATTGAAACCTAAAAATTCAAAGTGTTACTGGAAACGAACGCTTGAACCTAGAAGAGTGAAAATTGGGAAGCCAAGTGGGATTAGTGAACTGATCATTACCACCAAGTATCATCAAGATATGGTGAAAAAACGTTTGCTGAGATTTCAGCAAACTAGTAGTTTTTTGGAAGCTTGGCAACCCCTTTCCAACGAAAGTGTTTTTTCGCCAGTCTCTGCATGGGGTACTTCAAGAGGAAACAAACCACAGAGATAGAACTTAGAACTACTTCATTTGGTCAAGTTTCAAGGAGCTAGCACAAACCGTGTTTGATTTACAATTCCAAACACAGCTATCTATGTAGGAGAAAACAGAGTGAAACCTAAAAATTCAAACTGTTACTGGAAACGAATGCTTCAACATAGAAGAATAAAAATTGGGCAGCCAAGTGGGATTAGTGAACTCATCATTACCACCAAGTATCATCAAGATTTGGTGAAAAAATGTTTGCTGAGAATTCAGCAAACTAGAAGTTTTTTTGGAAGCTTGGCAACCCCTTTCAAACGAAAGTGTTTTTCGCCAGTCTCTGCATGGGGTACTTCAAGAGGAAACAAACCATAGAGATAGAACTTAGAACTACTTCATTTGGTCAAGTTTCAAGGAGCTAGCTCAAACCGTGTTTGATTTAGAATTCCAAACACAGCTATCTATGTAGGAGAAAACAGAGTGAAACCTAAAAATTCAAAGTGTTACTGGAAACGAACGCTTGAACCTAGAAGAGTGAAAATTGGGAAGCCAAGTGGGCTTAGTGAACTGATCATTACCACCAAGTATCATCAAGATTTGCTGAAAAAATGTTTGCTGAGATTTCAGCAAACTAGTAGTTTTTTGGAAGCTTGGCAACCCCTTTCCAACGAAAGTGTTTTTCACCAGTCTCTGCATGGAGTACTTCAAGAGGAAACAAACCATAGAGATAGAACTTAGAACTACTTCATTTGGTCAAGTTTCAAGGAGCTAGCACAAACCGTGTTTGATTTAGAATTCCAAACACAGCTATCTATGTAGGAGAAAACCGAGTGAAACCTAAGAATTCAAAGTGTTACTGGAAACGAACGCTTGAACCTAGAAGAGTGAAAATAGGGCAGCCAAGTGGACTTAGTGAACTGATGATTACCACCAAGTATCATCAAGATTTGGTGAAAAAATGTTTGCTGAGAATTCAGCAAACTAGAAGTTTTTTTGGAAGCTTGGCAACCCCTTTCAAACGAAAGTGTTTTTCGCCAGTCTCTGCATGGGGGTACTTCAAGAGGAAACAAACCATAGAGATAGAACTTAGAACTACTTCATTTGGTCAAGTTTCAAGGAGCTAGCACAAACCGTGTTTTATTTAGAATTCAAAACACAGTTATCTATGTAGGAGAAAACCGAGTGAAACCTAAAAATTCGCACTGTTACTGGAAACTAATGCTTCAACCCAGAAGAATAAAAATTGGGCAGCCAAGGGGAATTAGTGAACTGATCATTACCACCAAGTATCATCAAGATTTGGTGAAAAAATGTTTGCTGAGATTTCAGCAAACTAGTTGTTTTTCGGAAGCTTGGCAACACCTTTCAAACGAAAGTGTTTTTTGCCAGTCTCTGCATGGGTTACTTCAAGAGGAAACAAACCATAGAGATAGAACTTAGAAGTACTTCATTTGGTCAAGTTTCATGGAGCTAGCACAAACCGTGTTTGATTTAGAATTCCAAACACAGCTATCTATGCAGGAGAAAACAGAGTGAAACCTAAAAATTCAAAGTGTTACTGGAAACGAACGCTTGAACCTAGAAGAGTGAAAATTGGGCAGCCAAGTGGGCTTAGTGAACTGATGATTACCACCAAGTATCATCAAGATTTGGTGAAAAAATGTTTGCTGAGATTTCAGCAAACTAGTAGTTTTTTGGAAGCTTGGCAACCCCTTTCAAACGAAAGTGCTTTTCGCCAGTCTCTGCATGGGGTACTTCAAGAGGAAACAAACCATAGAGATAGAACTTAGAACTACTTCATTTGGTCAAGTTTCAAGGAGCTAGCACAAACCGTGTTTGATTTAGAATTCCAAACACAGCTATCTATATAGCAGAAAAAAATTGAAACCTAAAAATTCAAAGTGTTACTGGAAACGAACGCTTGAACCTAGAAGAGTGAAAATTGGGAAGCCAAGTGGGATTAGTGAACTGATCATTACCACCAAGTATCATCAAGATATGGTGAAAAAACGTTTGCTGAGATTTCAGCAAACTAGTAGTTTTTTGGAAGCTTGGCAACCCCTTTCCAACGAAAGTGTTTTTCGCCAGTCTCTGCATGGGGTACTTCAAGAGGAAACAAACCACAGAGATAGAACTTAGAACTACTTCATTTGGTCAAGTTTCAAGGAGCTAGCACAAACCGTGTTTGATTTAGAATTCCAAACACAGCTATCTATGTAGGAGAAAACAGAGTGAAACCTAAAAATTCAAACTGTTACTGGAAACGAATGCTTCAACATAGAAGAATAAAAATTGGGCAGCCAAGTGGGATTAGTGAACTCATCATTACCACCAAGTATCATCAAGATTTGGTGAAAAAATGTTTGCTGAGAATTCAGCAAACTAGAAGTTTTTTTGGAAGCTTGGCAACCCCTTTCAAACGAAAGTGTTTTTCGCCAGTCTCTGCATGGGGTACTTCAAGAGGAAACAAACCATAGAGATAGAACTTAGAACTACTTCATTTGGTCAAATTTCAAGGAGCTAGCACAAACCGTGTTTTATTTAGAATTCAAAACACAGCTATCTATGTAGGAGAAAACCGAGTGAAACCTAAAAATTCGCACTGTTACTGGAAACTAATGCTTCAACCCAGAAGAATAAAAATTGGGCAGCCAAGGGGAATTAGTGAACTGATCATTACCACCAAGTATCATCAAGATTTGGTGAAAAAATGTTTGCTGAGATTTCAGCAAACTAGTAGTTTTTTGGAAGCTTGGCAACCCCTTTCAAACGAAAGTGTTTTTCGAGAGTCTCTGCATGGGGTACTTCAAGGGGAAACAAACCATAGAGATAGAACTTAGAACTACTTCATTTGGTCAAGTTTCATGGAGCTAGCACAAACCGTGTTTGATTTAGAATTCCAAACACAGCTATCTATGCAGGAGAAAACAGAGTGAAACCTAAAAATTCAAAGTGTTACTGGAAACGAACGCTTGAACCTAGAGGAGTGAAAATTGGGCAGCCAAGTGGGCTTAGTGAACTGATGATTACCACCAAGTATCATCAAGATTTGGTGAAAAAATGTTTGCTGAGATTTCAGCAAACTAGTAGTTTTTGGAAGCTTGGCAACCCCTTTCAAACGAAAGTGCTTTTCGCCAGTCTCTGCATGGGGTACTTCAAGAGGAAACAAACCATAGAGATAGAACTTAGAACTACTTCATTTGGTCAAGTTTCAAGGAGCTAGCACAAACCGTGTTTGATTAGAGTTTCAAACACCTCTATCTATATAGCAGAAAACAGAGTGAAAATTAAAAATTCAAAGTGTTACTGGAAACAAATGCTTGAACCTAGAAGAGTGAAAATTGGACAGCCAAGTGGGCTTAGTGAACTGATCATTACCACCAAGTATCATCAAGATTTGGTGGAAAAATATTTGCTGAGATTTCAGCAAACTAGTAGTTTTTTGGAAGGTTGGCAACCCCTTTCCAACGAAAGTGTTTTTCGCCAGTCTCTGCATGGGGTACTTCAAGAGGAAACAAACCATAGAGATAGAACTTAGAACTACTTCATTTGGTCAAGTTTCAAGGAGCTAGCACAAACCGTGTTTGATTTAGAATTCCAAACACAGCTATCTATGTAGGAGAAAACCGAGTGAAACCTAAAAATTCAAAGTGTTACTGGAAACGAACGCTTGAACCTAGAAGAGTGAAAATAGGGCAGCCAAGTGGACTTAGTGAACTGATGATTACCACCAAGTATCATCAAGATTTGGTGAAAAAATTTTTGCTGAGAATTCAGCAAACTAGAAGTTTTTTTGGAAGCTTGGCAACCCCTTTCAAACGAAAGTGTTTTTCGCCAGTCTCTTCATGGGGTACTTCAAGAGAAAACAAAACATAGAGATAGAACATAGAACTACTTCATTTGGTCAAGTTTCAAGAAGCTAGCACAAACCGTGTTTTATTTAGAATTCAAAACACAGCTATCTATGTAGGAGAAAACAGAGTGAAACCTAAAAATTCACACTGTTACTGGAAACTAATGCTTCAACCCAGAAGAATAAAAATTGGGCAGCCAAGGGGAATTAGTGAACTGATCATTACCACCAAGTATCATCAAGATTTGGTGAAAAAATGTTTGCTGAGATTTCAGCAAACTAGTAGTTTTTTGGAAGCTTGGCAACCACTTTCAAACGAAAGTGCTTTTCGCCAGTCTCTGCATGGGGTACTTCAAGAGGAAACAAACCATAGAGATAGAACATAGAACTACTTCATTTCGTCAAGTTTCAAGGAGCTAGCAGAAACCGTGTTTGATTTAGAATTCCAAACACAGCTATCTATGCAGAAGAAAACAGAGTGAAACCTAAAAATTCAAAGTGTTACTGGAAACGAACCCTTGAACCTAGAAGAGTGAAAATTGGGCAGCCAAGTGGGCTTAGTGAACTGATGATTACCACCAAGTATCATCAAGATTTGGTGAAAAAATGTTTGCTGAGATTTCAGCAAACTAGTAGTTTTTTGGAAGCTTGGCAACCCCTTTCAAACGAAAGTGCTTTTCGCCAGTCTCTGCATGGGGTACTTCAAGAGGAAACAATGCATAGAGATAGAACTTAGAACTACTTCATTTTGTCAAGTTTCAAGGAGCTAGCACAAACCGTGTTTGATTTAGAATTCCAAACACAGCTATCTATGTAGGAGAAAACCGAGTGAAACCTAATAATTCAAAGTGTTACTGGAAACGAACGCTTGAACCTAGAAGAGTGAAAATTGGGCAGCTAAGTGGGCTTAGTGAACTGATCATTACCACCAAGTATCATCAAGATTTGGTGAAAAAATCTTTGCTGAGATTTCAGCAAACAAATAGTTTTTTGGAAGCTTGGCAACCCCTTTCAAACGAAAGTGTTTTTCGCCAGTCTCTGCATGGGGTACTTCAAGAGGAAACAAACCATAGAGATAGAACTTAGAACTACTTCATTTGGTCAAGTTTCAAGGAGCTAGCTCAAACCGTGTTTGATTTAGAATTCCAAACACAGCTATCTATGTTGGAGAAAACAGAGTGAAACCTAAAAATCCACACTGTTACTGGAAACTAATGCTTCAACCCAGAAGAATAAAAATTGGGCAGCCAAGGGGAATTAGTGAACTGATCATTACCACCAAGTATCATCAAGATTTGGTGAAAAAATGTTTGCTGAGATTTCAGCAAACTAGTAGTTTTTTGGAAGCTTGGCAACCCCTTTCAAACGAAAGTGTTTTTCGAGAGTCTCTGCATGGGGTACTTCAAGAGGAAACAAACCATAGAGATAGAACTTAGAACTACTTCATTTGGTCAAGTTTCATGGAGCTAGCACAAACCGTGTTTGATTTAGAATTCCAAACACAGCTATCTATGCAGGAGAAAACAGAGTGAAACCTAAAAATTCAAAATGTTACTGGAAACGAACGCTTGAACCTAGAAGAGTAAAAATTGGGCAGCCAAGTCGGCTTAGTGAACTGATGATTACCACCAAGTATCATCAAGATTTGGTGAAAAAATGTTTGCTGAGATTTCAGCAAACTAGTAGTTTTTTGGAAGCTTGGCAACCCCTTTCAAACAAAAGTGCTTTTCGCCAGTCTCTGCATGGGGTACTTCAAGAGGAAACAAACCATAGAGATAGAACTTAGAACTACTTCATTTGGTCAAGTTTCAAGGAGCTAGCACAAACCGTGTTTGATTTAGAATTCCAAACACAGCTATCTATATCGCAGAAAAAAAATTGAAACCTAAAAATTCAAAGTGTTACTGGAAACGAACGCTTGAACCTAGAAGAGTGAAAATTGGGCAGCCAAGTGGGATTAGTGAACTGATCATTACCACCAAGTATCATCAAGATATGGTGAAAAAAAGGTTGCTGAGATTTCAGCAAACTAGTAGTTTTTTGGAAGCTTGGCAACCCCATTCAAACGAAAGTGTTTTTCGCCAGTCTCTGCATGGGGTACTTCAAGAGGAAACAAACCATAGAGATAGAACTTAGAACTACTTCATGTGGTCAAGTTTCAAGGAGCTAGCACAAACCGTGTTTGATTTAGAATTCCAAACACAGCTATCTATGTAGGAGAAAACAGAGAGAAACCTAAAAATTCAAACTGTTACTGGAAACGAATGCTTCAACATAGAAGAATAAAAATTGGGCAGCCAAGTGGGATTAGTGAACTGATCATTACCACCAAGTATCATCAAGATTTGGTGAAAAAATGTTTGCTGAGATTTCAGCAAACTAGTAGTTTTTTGGAAGCTTGGCTACCCCTTTCAAATGAAAGTGTTTTTCGCCAGTCAATGCATGGGGTACTTCAAGAGGAAACAAACCATAGAGATAGAACTTAGAACTACTTCATTTGGTCAAGTTTCAAGGAGCTAGCTCAAACCGTGTTTGATTTAGAATTCCAAACACAGCTATCTATGTAGGAGAAAACAGAGTGAAACCTAAAAATTCAAAGTGTTACTGGAAACGAACGCTTAAACCTAGAAGAATGAAAATTGGGAAGCCAAGTGGGCTTAGTGAACTGATCATTACCACCAAGTATCATCAAGATTTGGTGGAAAAATATTTGCTGAGATTTCAGCAAACTAGTAGTTTTTTGGAAGGTTGGCAACCCCTTTCCAACGAAAGTGTTTTTCGCCAGTCTCTGCATGGGGTACTTCAAAAGGAAACAAACCATAGAGATAGAACTTAGATCTACTTCATTTGGTCAAGTTTCAAGGAGCTAGCACCAACCGTGTTTGATTTAGAATTACAAACACAGCTATCTATGTAGGAGAAAACCGAGTGAAACATAAAAATTCAAAGTGTTACTGGAAACGAACGCTTGAACCTAGAAGAGTGAAAATAGGGCAGCCAAGTGGACTTAGTGAACTGATGATTACCACCAAGTATCATCAAGATTTGGTGAAAAAATGTTTGCTGAGAATTCAGCAAACTAGAAGTTTTTTTGGAAGCTTGGCAACCCCTTTCAAACGAAAGTGTTTTTTGCCAGTCTCTTCATGGGGTACTTCAAGAGGAAACAAACCATAGAGATAGAACTTAGAACTACTTCATTTGGTCAAGTTTCAAGAAGCTAGCACAAACCGTGTTTTATGTAGAATTCAAAACACAGCTATCTATGTAGGAGAAAACAGAGTGTAACCTAAAAATTCACACTGTTACTGGAAACTAATGCTTCAACCCAGAAGAATAAAAATTGGGCAGCCAAGGGGAATTAGTGAACTGATCATTACCACCAAGTATCATCAAGATTTGGTGAAAAAATGTTTGCTGAGATTTCAGCAAACTAGTAGTTTTTTGGAAGCTTGGCAACCCCTTTCAAACGAAAGTGTTTTTCGAGAGTCTCTGCAGGGTGTACTTCAAGAGGAAACAAACCATAGAGATAGAACTTAGAACTACTTCATTTGGTCAAGTTTCAAGGAGCTAGCACAAACCGTGTTTGATTTAGAATTCCAAACACAGCTATCTATGCAGGAGAAAACAGAGTGAAACCTAAAAATTCAAAGTGTTACTGGAAACGAACGCTTGAACCTAGAAGAGTGAAAATTGGGCAGCCAATTGGGCTTAGTGAACTGATGATTACCACCAAGTATCATCAAGATTTGGTGAAACAATATTTGCTGAGATTTCAGCAAACTAGTAGTTTTTTGGGAGCTTGGCAACCCCTTTCAAACGAAAGTGCTTTTCGCCAGTCTCTGCATGGGGTACTTCAATAGGAAACAAACCATAGAGATAGAACTTAGAACTACTTCATTTGGTCAAGTTTCAAGGAGCTAGCACAAACCGTGTTTGATTTAGAATTCCAAACACAGCTATCTATATAGCAGAAAAAAAATTGAAACCTAAAAATTCAAAGTTTTACTGGAAACGAACGCTTGAACCTAGAAGAGTGAAAATTGGGCAGCTAAGTGGGCTTAGTGAACTGATCATTACCACCAAGTATCATCAAGATTTGGTGAAAAAATCTTTGCTGAGATTTCAGCAAACTAATAGTTTTTTGGAAGCTTGGCAACCCCTTTCCAACGAAAGTGTTTTTCGCCAGTCTCTGCATGGGGTACTTCAAGAGGAAACAAACCATAGAGATAGAACTTAGAACTACTTCATTTGGTCAAGTTTCAAGGAGCTAGCTCAAACCGTGTTTGATTTAGATTTCCAAACACAGCTATCTATGTACGAGAAAACAGAGTGAAACCTAAAAATTCAAAGTGTTACTGGAAACGAACGCTTGAACCTAGAAGGGTGAAAATTGGGACGCCAAGTGGGCTTAGTGAACTGATCATTACCACCAAGTATCATCAAGATTTGGTGAAAAAATTTTTGCTGAGATTTCAGCAAACTTGTAGTTTTTTGGAAGCTTGGCAACCCCTTTCCAACAAAAGTGTTTTTCGCCAGTCTCTGCATGGAGTACTTCAAGAGGAAACAAACCATAGAGATAGAACTTAGAACTACTTCATTTGGTCAAGTTTCAAGGAGCTAGCACAAACCGTGTTTGATTTAGAATTCCAAACACAGCTATCTATGTAGGAGAAAACTGAGTGAAACCTAAAAATTCAAAGTGTTACTGGAAACGAACGCTTGAACCTAGAAGAGTGAAAATAGGGCAGCCAAGTGGACTTAGTGAACTGATGATTACCACCAAGTATCATCAAGATTTGGTGAAAAAACGTTTGCTGAGAATTCAGCAAACTAGAAGTTTTTTTGGAAGCTTGGCAACCCCTTTCAAACGAAAGTGTTTTTCGCCAGTCTCTGCATGGGGTACTTCAAGAGGAAACAAACCATAGAGATAGAACTTAGAACTACTTCATTTGGTCAAGTTTCAAGGAGCTAGCACAAACCGTGTTTTATTTAGAATTCAAAACACAGCTATCTATGTTGGAGAAAACAGAGTGAAACCTAAAAATTCACACTGTTACTGGAAACTAATGCTTCAACCCAGAAGAATAAAAATTGGGCAGCCAAGGGGAATTAGTGAACTGATCATTACCACCAAGTATCATCAAGATTTGGTGAAAAAATGTTTGCTGAGATTTCAGCAAACTAGCAGGTTTTTGGAAGCTTGGAAACCCCTTTCAAACGAAAGTGTTTTTCGAGAGTCTCTGCATGGGGTACGTCAAGAGGAAACAAACCATAGAGATAGAACTTAGAACTACTTCATTTGGTCAAGTATCATTGAGCTAGCACAAACCATGTTTGATATAGAATTCCAAACACAGCTATCTATGCAGGAGAAAACAGAGTGAAACCTAAAAATTCAAAGTGTTACTGGAAACGAACGCTTGAACCTAGAAGAGTGAAAATTGGGCAGCCAAGTGGGATTAGTGAACTGATCATTACCACCAAGTATCATCAAGATATGGTGAAAAAAAGGTTGCTGAGATTTCAGCAAACTAGTAGTTTTTTGGAAGCTTGGCAACCCCATTCAAACGAAAGTGTTTTTCGCCAGTCTCTGCATGGGGTACTTCAAGAGGAAACAAACCATAGAGATAGAACTTAGAACTACTTCATGTGGTCAAGTTTCAAGGAGCTAGCACAAACCGTGTTTGATTTATAATTCCAAACACAGCTATCTATGTAGGAGAAAACAGAGAGAAACCTAAAAATTCAAACTGTTACTGGAAACGAATGCTTCAACATAGAAGAATAAAAATTGGGCAGCCAAGTGGGATTAGTGAACTGATCATTACCACCAAGTATCATCAAGATTTGGTGAAAAAATGTTTGCTGAGATTTCAGCAATTAGTAGTTTTTTGGAAGCTTGGCTACCCCTTTCAAATGAAAGTGTTTTTCGCCAGTCAATGCATGGGGTACTTCAAGAGGAAACAAACCATAGAGATAGAACTTAGAACTTCTTCATTTGGTCAAGTTTCAAGGAGCTAGCACAAACCGTGTTTGATTAGAGTTTCAAACACCTCTATCTATATAGCAGAAAACAGAGTGAAAATTAAAAATTCAAAGTGTTACTGGAAACGAACGCTTGAACCTAGAAGAGTGAAAATTGGGCAGCCAAGTGGGCTTAGTGAACTGATCATTACCACCAAGTATCATCAAGATTTGGTGAAAAAATGTTTGCTGAGATTTCAGCAAACAAGTAGTTTTTTGGAAGCTTGGCAACCCCTTTCCAACGAAAGTGTTTTTCGCCAGTCTCTGCATGGGGTACTTCAAGAGGAAACAAACCATAGAGATAGAACTTAGAACTACTTCATTTGGTCAAGTTTCAAGGAGCTAGCTCAAACCGTGTTTGATTTAGAATTCCAAACACAGCTATCTATGTAGGAGAAAACAGAGTGAAACCTAAAAATTCAAAGTGTTACTGGAAACGAACGCTTAAACCTAGAAGAATGAAAATTGGGAAGCCAAGTGGGCTTAGTGAACTGATCATTACCACCAAGTATCATCAAGATTTGGTGGAAAAATATTTGCTGAGATTTCAGCAAACTAGTAGTTTTTTGGAAGGTTGGCAACCCCTTTCCAACGAAAGTGTTTTTCGCCAGTCTCTGCATGGGGTACTTCAAAAGGAAACAAACCATAGAGATAGAACTTAGATCTACTTCATTTGGTCAAGTTTCAAGGAGCTAGCACCAACCGTGTTTGATTTAGAATTACAAACACAGCTATCTATGTAGGAGAAAACCGAGTGAAACATAAAAATTCAAAGTGTTACTGGAAACGAACGCTTGAACCTAGAAGAGTGAAAATAGGGCAGCCAAGTGGACTTAGTGAACTGATGATTACCACCAAGTATCATCAAGATTTGGTGAAAAAATGTTTGCTGAGAATTCAGCAAACTAGAAGTTTTTTTGGAAGCTTGGCAACCCCTTTCAAACGAAAGTGTTTTTTGCCAGTCTCTTCATGGGGTACTTCAAGAGGAAACAAACCATAGAGATAGAACTTAGAACTACTTCATTTGGTCAAGTTTCAAGAAGCTAGCACAAACCGTGTTTTATGTAGAATTCAAAACACAGCTATCTATGTAGGAGAAAACAGAGTGTAACCTAAAAATTCACACTGTTACTGGAAACTAATGCTTCAACCCAGAAGAATAAAAATTGGGCAGCCAAGGGGAATTAGTGAACTGATCATTACCACCAAGTATAATCAAGATTTGGTGAAAAAATGTTTGCTGAGATTTCAGCAAACTAGTAGTTTTTTGGAAGCTTGGCAACCCCTTTCAAACGAAAGTGTTTTTCGAGAGTCTCTGCAGGGTGTACTTCAAGAGGAAACAAACCATAGAGATAGAACTTAGAACTACTTCATTTGTTCAAGTTTCAAGGAGCTAGCACAAACCGTGTTTGATTTAGAATTCCAAACACAGCTATCTATGCAGGAGAAAACAGAGTGAAACCTAAAAATTCAAAGTGTTACTGGAAACGAACGCTTGAACCTAGAAGAGTGAAAATTGGGCAGCCAAGTTGGCTTAGTGAACTGATGATTACCACCAAGTATCATCAAGATTTGGTGAAACAATATTTGCTGAGATTTCAGCAAACTAGTAGTTTTTTGGGAGCTTGGCAACCCCTTTCAAACGAAAGTGCTTTTCGCCAGTCTCTGCATGGGGTACTTCAAGAGGAAACAAACCATAGAGATAGAACTTAGAACTACTTCATTTGGTCAAGTTTCAAGGAGCTAGCACAAACCGTGTTTGATTTAGAATTCCAAACACAGCTATCTATATAGCAGAAAAAAAATTGAAACCTAAAAATTCAAAGTGTTACTGGAAACGAACGCTTGAACCTAGAAGAGTGAAAATTGGGCAGCTAAGTGGGCTTAGTGAACTGATCATTACCACCAAGTATCATCAAGATTTGGTGAAAAAATCTTTGCTGAGATTTCAGCAAACTAATAGTTTTTTGGAAGCTTGGCAACCCCTTTCCAACGAAAGTGTTTTTCGCCAGTCTCTGCATGGGGTACTTCAAGAGGAAACAAACCATAGAGATAGAACTTAGAACTACTTCATTTGGTCAAGTTTCAAGGAGCTAGCTCAAACCGTGTTTGATTTAGATTTCCAAACACAGCTATCTATGTAGGAGAAAACAGAGTGAAACCTAAAAATTCAAAGTGTTACTGGAAACGAACGCTTGAACCTAGAAGGGTGAAAATTGGGACGCCAAGTGGGCTTAGTGAACTGATCATTACCACCAAGTATCATCAAGATTTGGTGAAAAAATTTTTGCTGAGATTTCAGCAAACTTGTAGTTTTTTGGAAGCTTGGCAACCCCTTTCCAACAAAAGTGTTTTTCGCCAGTCTCTGCATGGAGTACTTCAAGAGGAAACAAACCATAGAGATAGAACTTAGAACTACTTCATTTGGTCAAGTTTCAAGGAGCTAGCACAAACCGTGTTTGATTTAGAATTCCAAACACAGCTATCTATGTAGGAGAAAACCGAGTGAAACCTAAAAATTCAAAGTGTTACTGGAAACGAACGCTTGAACCTAGAAGAGTGAAAATAGGGCAGCCAAGTGGACTTAGTGAACTGATGATTACCACCAAGTATCATCAAGATTTGGTGAAAAAACGTTTGCTGAGAATTCAGCAAACTAGAAGTTTTTTTGGAAGCTTGGCAACCCCTTTCAAACGAAAGTGTTTTTCGCCAGTCTCTGCATGGGGTACTTCAAGAGGAAACAAACCATAGAGATAGAACTTAGAACTACTTCATTTGGTCAAGTTTCAAGGAGCTAGCACAAACCGTGTTTTATTTAGAATTCAAAACACAGCTATCTATGTTGGAGAAAACAGAGTGAAACCTAAAAATTCACACTGTTACTGGAAACTAATGCTTCAACCCAGAAGAATAAAAATTGGGCAGCCAAGGGGAATTAGTGAACTGATCATTACCACCAAGTATCATCAAGATTTGGTGAAAAAATGTTTGCTGAGATTTCAGCAAACTAGCAGGTTTTTGGAAGCTTGGCAACCCCTTTCAAACGAAAGTGTTTTTCGAGAGTCTCTGCATGGGGTACGTCAAGAGGAAACAAACCATAGAGATAGAACTTAGAACTACTTCATTTGGTCAAGTTTCATTGAGCTAGCACAAACCATGTTTGATATAGAATTCCAAACACAGCTATCTATGCAGGAGAAAACAGAGTGAAACCTAAAAATTCAAAGTGTTACTGGAAACGAACGCTTGAACCTAGAAGAGTGAAAATTGGGCAGCCAAGTGGGCTTAGTGAACTGATGATTACCACCAAGTATCATCAAGATTTGGTGAAAAAATGTTTGCTGAGATTTCAGCAAACTAGTAGTTTTTTGGAAGCTTGGCAACCCCTTTCAAACGAAAGTGCTTTTCGCCAGTCTCTGCATGAGGTACTTCAAGAGGAAACAAACCATAGAGATAGAACTTAGAACTACTTCATTTGGTCAAGTTTCAAGGAGCTAGCACAAACGGTGTTTGATTTAGAATTCCAAACACAGCTATCTATATAGCAGAAAAAAAATTGAAACCTAAAAATTCAAAGTGTTACTGGAAACGAACGCTTGAACCTAGAAGAGTGAAAATTGGGCAGTCAAGTGGGATTAGTGAACTGATCATTACCACCAAGTATCATCAAGATATGGTGAAAAAACGTTTGCTGAGATTTCAGCAAACTAATAGTTTTTTGGAAGCTTGGCAACTCCTTTCAAACGAAAGTGTTTTTCGCCAGTCTCTGCATGGGGTACTTCAAGAGGAAACAAACCATAGAGATAGAACTTAGAACTACTTCATTTGGTCAAGTTTCAAGGAGCTAGCACAAACCGTGTTTGATTTAGAATTCCAAACACAGCTATCTATGTAGGAGAAAACAGAGTGAAACCTAAAAATTCAAACTGTTACTGGAAACGAATGCTTCAACATAGAAGAATAAAAATTGGGCAGCCAAGTGGGATTAGTGAACTGATCATTACCACCAAGGATCATCAAGATTTGGTGAAAAAATGTTTGCTGAGATTTCTGCAAACTAGTAGTTTTTTGGAAGCTTGGCTACCCCTTTCAAACGAAAGTGTTTTTCGCCAGACAATGCATGGGGTACTTCAAGAGGTAACAAACCATAGAGATAGAACTTAGAACTACTTCATTTGGTCAAGTTTCAAGGAGCTAGCACAAACCGTGTTTGATTAGAGTTTCAAACACCTCTATCTATATAGCAGAAAACAGAGTGAAACCTAAAAATTCAAAGTGTTACTGGAAACGAACGCTTGAACCTAGAAGAGTGAAAATTGGGAAGCCAAGTGGGCTTAGTGATCTGATCATTACCACCAAGTATCATCAAGATTTGGTGAAAAAATTTTGCTGAGATTTCAGCAAACTAGTAGTTTTTTGGAAGCTTGGCAACCCCTTTCAAACGAAAGTGCTTTTCGCCAGTCTCTGCATGGGGTACTTCACGAGGAAACAAACCATAGAGATAGAACGTAGAACTACTTCATTTGGTCAAGTTTCAAGGAGCTAGCACAAACCGTGTTTGATTTAGAATTCCAAACACAGCTATCTATGTAGGAGAAAACAGAGTGAAACCTAAAAATTCACACTGTTACTGGAAACTAATGCTTCAACATAGAAGAATAAAAATTGGGCAGCCAAGTGGGATTAGTGAACTGATCATTACCACCAAGTATCATCAAGATTTGGTGAAAAAATGTTTGCTGAGATTTCAGCAAACTAGTAGTTTTTTGGAAGCTTGGCTACCCCTTTCTAACGAGAGTGTTTTTCGCCAGTCAATACATGGGGTACTTCAAGAGGAAACAAACCATAGAGATAGAACTTAGAACTACCTCATTTGGTCAAGTTTCAAGGAGCTAGCACAAACCGTGTTTGATTAGAGTTTCAAACACCTCTATCTATATAGCAGAAAACAGAATGAAACCTAAAAATTCAAAGTGTTACTGTAAACCAACGCTTGAACCTAGAAGAGTGAAAATTGGGCAGCCAAGTGGGCTTAGTGAACTGATCATTAACACCAAGTATCATCAAGATTTGGTGAAAAAATGTTTGCTGAGATTTCAGCAAACTAGTAGTTTTTTGGAAGCTTGGCAACCCCTTTCCAACGAAAGTGTTTTTCGCCAGTCTCTGCATGGGGTACTTCAAGAGGAAACAAACCATAGAGATAGAACTTAGAACTACTTCATTTGGTCAAGTTTCAAGGAGCTAGCTCAAACCGTGTTTGATTTAGAATTCCAAACACAGCTATCTATGTAGGAGAAAACAGAGTGAAACCTAAAAATTCAAACTGTTACTTGAAACGAATGCTTCAACCTAGAAGAATAAAAATTGGTCAGCCAAGTGGGCTTAGTGAACTGATCATTACCACCAAGTATCATCAAGATTTGGTGAATAAATGTTTGCTGAGATTTCAGCAAACTAGTAGTATTTTGGAAGCTTGGCAACCCCTTTCAAACGAAAGTGTTTTTCGCCAGTCTATGCATGGGGTACTTCAAGAGGAAACAAACTATAGAGATAGAACTTAGAACTACTTCATTTGGTCAAGTTTCAAGGAGCTAGCACAAACCGTGTTTGATTTAGAATTCCAAACGCAGCTATCTATATAGCAGAAAAAAAATTGAAACCTAAAAATTCAAAGTGTTACTGGAAACGAACGCTTGAACCTAGAAGAGTGAAAATTGGGCAGCCAAGTGGGATTAGTGAACTGATCATTACCACCAAGTATCATCAAGATATGGTGAAAAAACGTTTGCTGAGATTTCAGCAAACTAGTAGTTTTTTGGAAGCTTTGCAACCCCTTTCCAACGAAAGTGTTTTTCGCCAGTCTCTGCATGGGGTACTTCAAGAGGAAACAAACCATAGAGATAGAACTTAGAACTACTTCATTTGGTCAAGTTTCAAGGAGCTAGCACAAACCGTGTTTGATTAGGGTTTCAAACACCTCTATCTGTAAAGCAGAAAACAGAGTGAAACCTAAAAATTCAAAGTGTTACTGGAAACGAACGCTTGAACCTAGAAGTGTAAAAATTGGGCAGCCAAGTGGGCTTAGTGAACTGATGATTACCACCAAGTATCATCAAGATTTGGTGAAAAAATGTTTGCTGAGATTTCAGCAAACTAGTAGTTTTTTGGAAGCTTGGCAACCCCTTTCAAACGAAAGTGCTTTTCGTCAGTCTCTGCATGGGGTACTTCAAGAGGAAACAAACCATAGAGATAGAACTTAGAACTACTTCATTTGGTCAAGTTTCAAGGAGCTAGCACAAACCGTGTTTGATTTAGAATTCCAAACACAGCTATCTATGTAGGAGAAAACAGAGTGAAACCTAAAAATTCAAACTGTTACTGGAAACGAATGCTTCAACATATAAGAATAAAAATTGGGCACCAAGTGGGATTAGTGAACTGATCATTACCACCAAGTATCATCAAGATTTGGTGAAAAAATGTTTGCTGAGATTTCAGCAAACTAGTATTTTTCTGGAAGCTTGGCTACCCCTTTCAAACGAAAGTGTTTTTCGCCAGTCAATGCATGGGGTACTTCAAGAGGAAACAAACCATAGAGATAGAACTTAGAACTACTTCATTTGGTCAAGTTTCAAGGAGCTAGCTCAAACCGTGTTTGATTTAGAATTCCAAACACAGCTATCTATGTAGGAGAAAACAGAGTGAAACCTAAAAATTCAAAGTGTTACTGGAAACGAACGCTTGAACCTAGAAGAGTGAAAATTGGGAAGCCAATTGGGCTTAGTGAACTGATCATTACCACCAAGTATCATCGTGATTTGGTGAAAAAAAGTTTTCTGAGATTTCAGAAAACTAGTAGTTTTTTGGAAGCTTGGCAACCCCTTTCAAACAAAAGTGTTTTTCGCCAGTCTATGCATGGGGTACTTTAAGAGGAAACAAACCATAGAGATAGAACTTAGAACTACTTCATTTGGTCAAGTTTCAAGGAGCTTGCACAAACCGTGTTTGAATTAGAATTCCAAACACAGCTATCTATGTAGGAGAAAACCGAGTGAAACCGAAAAATTCAAAGTGTTACTGGAAACGAACGCTTGAACCTTGAAGAGTGAAAATTGGGCAGCCAAGTAGGCTTAGTGATCTGATCATTACCACCAAGTATCATCAAGATTTGGTGAAAAAAATTTTGCTGAGATTTCAGCAAACTAGTAGTATTTTGGAAGCTTGGCAACCCCTTTCCAACGAAAGTGCTTTTCGCCAGTCTCTGCATGGGGTACTTCACGAGGAAACAAACCATAGAGATAGAACTTAGAACTACTTCATTTGGTCAACTTTCAAGGAGCTAGCACAAACCGTGTTTGATTTAGAATTCCAAACACAGCTATATGTAGGAGAAAACAGAGTGAAACCTAAAAATTCAAACTGTTACTTGAAACGAATGCTTCAACCTAGAAGAATAAAAATTGGTCAGCCAAGTGGGATTAGTGAACTGATCATTACCACCAAGTATCATCAAGATTTGGTGAAAAAAAGTTTGCTGAGATTTCAGCAAACTAGTAGTTTTTTGGAAGCTTGATAACCCCTTTCAAACGAAAGTGTTTTTCGCCAGTCTATGCATGGGGTACTTCAAGAGGAAACAAACCATAGAGATAGAACTTAGAACTACTTCATTTGGTCAAGTTTCAAGGAGCTAACACAAACCGTGTTTGATTAGAGTTTCAAACACCTCTATCTATATAGCAGAAAACAGAGTGAAAACTAAAAATTCAAAGTGTTAATGGAAACGAACGCTTGAACCTAGAAGAGTGAAAATTGGGCAGCCAAGTGGGCTTAGTGAACTGATCATTACCACCAAGTATCATCAAGATTTGGTGAAAAAATGTTTGCTGAGATTTCAGCAAACTAGTAGTTTTTTGGAAGCTTTGCAACCCCTTTCCAACGAAAGTGTTTTTCGCCAGTCTCTGCATGGGGTACTTCAAGAGGAAACAAACCATAGAGATAGAACTTAGAACTACTTCATTTGGTCAAGTTTCAAGGAGCTAGCACAAACCGTGTTTTATTTAGAATTCAAAACACAGCTATCTATGTAGGAGAAAACAGAGTGAAACCTAAAAATTCACACTGTTACTGGAAACTAATGCTTCAACCCAGAAGAATAAAAATTGCGCAGCCAATGGGAATTAGTGAACTGATCATTACCACCAAGTATCATCAAGATTTGGTGAAAAAATGTTTGCTGAGATTTCAGCAAACTAGTAGTTTTTTGGAAGCTTGGCAACCCCTTTCAAACGAAAGTGTTTTTCGAGAGTCTCTGCATGGGGTACTTCAAGAGGAAACCAACCATAGAGATAGAACTTAGAACTACTTCATTTGGTCAAGTTTCATGGAGCTAGCACAAACCGTGTTTGATTTAGATTTCCAAACACAGCTATCTATGCAGGAGAAAACAGAGTGAAACCTAAAAATTCAAAGTGTTACTGGAAACGAACGCTAGAACCTAGAAGAGTGAAAATTGGGCAGCCAAGTGTGCTTAGTGAACTGATGATTACCACCAAGTATCATCAAGATTTGGTGAAAAAATGTTTGCTGAGATTTCAGCAAACTAGTAGTTTTTTGAAAGCTTGGCAACCCCTTTCAATCGAAAGTGCTTTTCGCCAGTCTCTGCATGGGGTACTTCAAGAGGAAACAAACCATAGAGATAGAACTTAGAACTACTTCATTTGGTCAAGTTTCAAGGAGCTAGCACAAACCGTGTTTGATTTAGAATTCCCAAAACAGCTATCTATATAGCAGAAAAAAAATTGATACCTAAAAATTCAAAGTGTTACTGGAAACGAACGCTTGAACCTAGAAGTGTGAAAATTGGGCAGCCAAGTGGGATTAGTGAACTGATCATTACCACCAAGTATCATCAAGATATGGTGAAAAAACGTTTGCTGAGATTTCAGCAAACTAGTAGTTTTTTGGAAGCTTGGCTACCCCTTTCAAACGAAAGTGTTTTTCGCCAGTCTCTGCATGGGGTACTTCAAGAGGAAACAAACCATAGAGATAGAACTTAGAACTACTTCATTGGTCAAGTTTCAAGGAGCTAGCACAAACCGTGTTTGATTTAGAATTCCAAACACAGCTATCTATGTAGGAGAAAACAGAGTGAAAGCTAAAAATTCAAACTATTACTGGAAACGAATGCTTCAACATAGAAGAATAAAAATTGCCCAGCCAAGTGGGATTAGTGAACTGATCATTACCACCAAGTATCATCAAGATTTGGTGAAAAAATGTTTGCTGAGATTTCAGCAAACTAGTAGTTTTTTGGAAGCTTGGCTACCCCTTTCAAACGAAAGTGTTTTTCGCCAGTCAATGCATGGGGTACTTCAAGTGGAAACAAACCATAGAGATAGAACTTAGAACTACTTCATTTGGTCAAGTTTCAAGGAGCTAGCACAAACCGTGTTTGATTAGAGTTTCAAACACCTCTATCTATATAGCAGAAAACAGAGTGAAACCTAAAAATTCAAAGTGTTACTGGAAACGAACGCTTGAACCTAGAAGTGTGAAAATTGGGCAGCCAAGTGGGCTTAGTGAACTGATCATTACCACCAAGTATCATCAAGATTTGGTGAAAAAATGTTTGCTGAGATTTCAGCAAACTAGTAGTTTTTTGGAAGCTTGGCAACCCCTTTCCAACGAAAGTGTTTTTCGCCAGCCTCTGCATGGGGTACTTCAAGAAGAAACAAACCTTAGAGATAGAACTTTAGAACTACTTCATTTGGTCAAGTTTCAAGGAGCTAGCTCAAACCGTGTTTGATTTAGAATTCCAAACACAGCTATCTATGTAGGAGAAAACAGAGTGAAACCTAAAAATTCAAAGTGTTACTGGAAACGAACGCTTGAACCTAGAAGAATGAAAATTGGGAAGGAAAGTGGGCTTAGTGAACTGATCATTACCACCAAGTATCATCAAGATTTGGTGGAAAAATGTTTGCTGAGAATTCAGCAAACTAGAAGTTTTTTTGGAAGCTTGGCAACCCCTTTCCAACGAAAGTATTTTTCGCCAGTCTCTGCATGGGGTACTTCAAGAGGAAACAAACCATAGAGATAGAACTTAGAACTACTTCATTTGGTCAAGTTTCAAGGAGCTAGCACAAACCGTGTTTGATTTAGGATTCCAAACACAGCTATCTATGCAGGAGAAAACAGAGTGAAACCTAAAAATTCAAAGTGTTACTGGAAACGAACGCTTGAACCTAGAAGAGTGAAAATTGGGCAGCCAAGTGGGCTTAGTGAACTGATCATTACCACCAAGTATCATCAAGATATGGTGAAAAAAAGTTTGCTGAGATTTCAGCAAACTAGTAGTTTTTTGGAAGCTTGGCAACCCCTTTCAAACGAAAGTGTTTTTCGCCAGTCTCTGCATGGGGTACTTCAAGAGGAAACAAACCATAGAGATAGAACTTACAACTACTTCATTTGGTCAAGTTTCAAGGAGCTAGCACAAACCGTGTTTGATTTAGAATTCCAAACACAGCTATCTATGTAGGAGAAAACAGAGTGAAACCTAAAAATTCAAACTGTTACTGGAAACGAATGCTTCAACATAGAAGAATAAAAATTAGGCAGCCAAGTGGGATTAGTGAACTGATCATTACCACCAAGTATCATCAAGATTTGGTGAAAAAATATTTGCTGAGATTTCAGCAAACTAGTAGTTTTTTGGAAGCTTGGCTACCCCTTTCAAACGAAAGTGTTTTTCGCCAGTCAATGCATGGGGTACTTCAAGAGGAAACAAACCATAGAGATAGAACTTAGAACTACTTCATTTGCTCAAGTTTCAAGGAGCTAGCACAAACCTTGTTTGATTAGAGTTTCAAACACCTCTATCTATATAGCAGAAAACAGATGAAACCTAAAAATTCAAAGTGTTACTGGAAACGAACGCTTGAACGTAGAAGAGTAAAAATTGGGCAGCCAAGTGGGCTTAGTGAACTGATCATTACCACCAAGTATCATCAAGATTTGGTGAAAAAATATTTGCTGAGATTTCAGCAAACTAGTAGTTTTTTGAAGCTTGGCAACCCCTTTCCAACGAAAGTGTTTTTCGCCAGTCTCTGCATGGGGTACTTCAAGAGGAAACAAACCATAGAGATAGAACTTAGAACTACTTCATTTGGTCAAGTTTCAAGGAGCTAGCTCAAACCGTGTTTGATTTAGAATTCCAAACACAGCTATCTATGTAGGAGAAAACAGAGTGAAACCTAAAAATTCAAAGTGTTACTGGAAACGGACGCTTGAACCAGGAAGAGTGAAAATTGGGAAGCCAAGTGGGCTTAGTGAACAGATCATTACCACCAAGTATCATCAAGATTTGGTGAAAAAATGTTTGCTGAGATTTCAGCAAACTAGTAGTTTTTTTGGAAGCTTGGCAACCCCTTTCAAACGAAAGTGTTTTTCGCCAGTTCTGCATGGGGTACTTCAAGAGGAAACAAACCATAGTGATAGAACTTAGAACTACTTCATTTGGTCAAGTTTCAAGGAGCTAGCACAAACCGTGTTTGATTTAGAATTCCAAACACAGCTATCTATGTAGGAGAAAACCGAGTGAAACCTAAAAATTCAAAGTGTTACTGGAAACGGACGCTTGAACCTAGAAGAGTGAAAATTGGGAAGCCAAGTGGGCTTAGTGAACTGATCATTACCACCAAGTATCATCAAGATTTGGTGAAAAAATGTTTGCTGAGATTTCAGCAAACTAGTAGTTTTTTTGGAAGCTTGGTAACCCCTTTCAAACGAAAGTGTTTTTCGCCAGTTCTGCATGGGGTACTTCAAGAGGAAACAAACCATAGAGATAGAACTTAGAACTACTTCATTTGGTCAAGTTTCAAGGAGCTAGCACAAACCGTGTTTGATTTAGAATTCCAAACACAGCTATCTATGTAGGAGAAAACAGAGTGAAACCTAAAAATTCAAAGGTGTTACTGGAAACGAATGCTTAACATAGAAGAATAAAAATTGGGCAGCCAAGTGGGATTAGTGAACTGATCATTACCACCAAGTATCATCAAGATTTGGTGAAAAAATATTTGCTGAGATTTCAGCAAACTAGTAGTTTTTTGGAAGCTTGGTAACCCCTTTCCAACGAAAGTGTTTTTCGCCAGTCTCTGCATGGGGTACTTCAAGAGGAAACAAACCATAGAGATAGAACTTAGAACTACTTCATTTGCTCAAGTTTTAAGGAGCTAGCACAAACCTTGTTTGATTAGAGTTTCAAACACCTCTATCTATATAGCAGAAAACAGATGAAACCTAAAAATTCAAAGTGTTACTGGAAACGAACGCTTGAACGTAGAAGAGTAAAAATTGGGCAGCCAAGTGGGCTTAGTGAACTGATCATTACCACCAAGTATCATCAAGATTTGGTGAAAAAATATTTGCTGAGATTTCAGCAAACTAGTAGTTTTTTGAAGCTTGGCAACCCCTTTCCAACGAAAGTGTTTTTCGCCAGTCTCTGCATGGGGTACTTCAAGAGGAAACAAACCATAGAGATAGAACTTAGAACTACTTCATTTGCTCAAGTTTTAAGGAGCTAGCACAAACCTTGTTTGATTAGAGTTTCAAACACCTCTATCTATATAGCAGAAAACAGATGAAACCTAAAAATTCAAAGTGTTACTGGAAACGAACGCTTGAACGTAGAAGAGTAAAAATTGGGCAGCCAAGTGGGCTTAGTGAACTGATCATTACCACCAAGTATCATCAAGATTTGGTGAAAAAATATTTGCTGAGATTTCAGCAAACTAGTAGTTTTTTGAAGCTTGGCAACCCCTTTCCAACGAAAGTGTTTTTCGCCAGTCTCTGCATGGGGTACTTCAAGAGGAAACAAACCATAGAGATAGAACTTAGAACTACTTCATTTGGTCAAGTTTCAAGGAGCTAGCTCAAACCGTGTTTGATTTAGAATTCCAAACACAGCTATCTATGTAGGAGAAAACAGAGTGAAACCTAAAAATTCAAAGTGTTACTGGAAACGGACGCTTGAACCAGGAAGAGTGAAAATTGGGAAGCCAAGTGGGCTTAGTGAACAGATCATTACCACCAAGTATCATCAAGATTTGGTGAAAAAATGTTTGCTGAGATTTCAGCAAACTAGTAGTTTTTTTGGAAGCTTGGCAACTTCTTTCAAACGAAAGTGTTTTTCGCCAGTTCTGCATGGGTACTTCAAGAGGAAACAAACCATAGAGATAGAACTTAGAACTACTTCATTTGGTCAAGTTTCAAGGAGCTAGCACAAACCGTGTTTGATTTAGAATTCCAAACACAGCTATCTATGTAGGAGAAAACCGAGTGAAACCTAAAAATTCAAAGTGTTACTGGAAACGGACGCTTGAACCTAGAAGAGTGAAAATTGGGAAGCCAAGTAGGCTTAGTGAACTGATCATTACCACCAAGTGTCATCAAGATTTGGTGAAAAAAGGTTTGCTGAGATTTCAGCAAACTAGTAGTTATTTTGGAAGCTTGGCAACCCCTTTCAAACGAAAGTGTTTTTCGCCAGTTCTGCAAGGGGTACTTCAAGAGGAAACAAACCATAGAGATAGAACTTAGAACTACTTCATTTGGTCAAGTTTCAAGGAGCTAGCACAAACCGTGTTTGATTTAGAATTCCAAACACAGCTATCTATGTAGGAGAAAACCGAGTGAAACCTAAAAATTCAAAGTGTTACTGGAAACGAACGCTTGA
This sequence comes from Callospermophilus lateralis, assembly GCF_048772815.1. Taxonomy (NCBI): domain Eukaryota; kingdom Metazoa; phylum Chordata; class Mammalia; order Rodentia; family Sciuridae; genus Callospermophilus; species Callospermophilus lateralis. The sequence goes on from NW_027517930.1 coordinate 24,711, forward strand.
ACCTAGAAGAGTGAAAATAGGGCAGCCAAGTGGACTTAGTGAACTGATGATTACCACCAAGTATCATCAAGATTTGGTGAAAAAATGTTTGCTGAGAATTCAACAAACTAGAAGTTTTTTTGGAAGCTTGGCAACCCCTTTCCAACGAAAGTGTTTTTCGCCAGTCTCTGCATGGGGTACTTCAAGAGGAAACAAACCATAGAGATAGAACTTAGAACTACTTCATTTGGTCAAGTTTCAAGGAGCTAGCACAAACCGTGTTTGATTTAGAATTCCAAACACAGCTATCTCTGTAGGAGAAAACAGAGTGAAACCTAAAAATTCACACTGTTACTGGAAACTAATGCTTCAACCCAGAAGAATAAAAATTGGGCAGCCAAGTGGAATTAGTGAACTGATCATTACCCCAAGTATCATCAAGATTTGGTGAAAAAATGTTTGCTGAGATTTCAGCAAACTAGTAGTTTTTGGAAGCTTGGCAACCCCTTTCAAACGAAAGTGTTTTTCGAGAATCTTTGCATGGGGTACTTCAAGAGGAAACAAACCATAGAGATAGAACTTAGAACTACTTCATTTGGTCAAGTTTCAAGGAGCTAGCACAAACCGTGTTTGATTAGAGTTTCAAACACCTCTATCTATATAGCAGAAAACAGAGTGAAACCTAAAAATTCAAAGTGTTACTGGAAACGAACGCTTGAACCTAGAAGAGTGAAAATTGGGCAGCCAAGTGGGCTTAGTGAACTGATCATTACCACCAAGTATCATCAAGATTTGGTGAAAAAATGTTTGCTGAGATTTCAGCAAACTAGTAGTTTTTTGGAAGCTTGGCAACCCCTTTCCAACGAAAGTGTTTTTCGCCAGTCTCTGCATGGGGTACTTCAAGAGGAAACAAACCATAGAGATAGAACTTAGAACTACTTCATTTGGTCAAGTTTCAAGGAGCTAGCTCAAACCGTGTTTGATTTAGAATTCCAAACACAGCTATCTATGCAGGAGAAAACAGAGTGAAACCTAAAAATTCAAAGTGTTACTGGAAACGAACGCTTGAACCTAGAAGAGTGAAAACTGGGCAGCCAAGTGGGCTTAGTGAACTGATCATTACCACCAAGTATCATCAAGATATGGTGAAAAAAAGTTTGCTGAGATTTCAGCAAACTAGTAGTTTTTTGGCAGCTTGGCAACCCCTTTCAAACGAAAGTGTTTTTCGCCAGTCTCTGCATGGGGTACTTCAAGAGGAAACAAACCATAGAGATAGAACTTAGAACTACTTCATTTGGTCAAGTTTCAAGGAGCTAGCACAAACCGTGTTTGATTTAGAATTCCAAACACAGCTATCTATGTATGAGAAAACAGAGTGAAACCTAAAAATTCAAACTGTTACTGGAAACGAATGCTTCAACATAGAAGAATAAAAATTGGGCAGCCAAGTGGGATTAGTGAACTGATCATTACCACCAAGTATCATCAAGATTTGGTGAAAAAATATTTGCTGAGATTTCAGCAAACTAGTAGTTTTTGGAAGCTTGGCTACCCCTTTCAAACGAAAGTGTTTTTCGCCAGTCTCTGCATGGGGTACTTCAAGAGGAAACAAACCATAGAGATAGAACTTAGAACTACTTCATTTGGTCAAGTTTCAAGGAGCTAGCACAAACCGTGTTTGATTAGAGTTTCAAACACCTCTATCTATATAGCAGAAAACAGATGAAACCTAAAAATTCAAAGTGTTACTGGAAACGAACGCTTGAACGTAGAAGAGTAAAAATTGGGCAGCCAAGTGGGCTTAGTGAACTGATCATTACCACCAAGTATCATCAAGATTTGGTGAAAAAATGTTTGCTGAGATTTCAGCAAACTAGTAGTTTTTTGAAGCTTGGCAACCCCTTTCCAACGAAAGTGTTTTTCGCCAGTCTCTGCATGGGTTACTTCAAGAGGAAACAAACCATAGAGATAGAACTTAGAACTACTTCATTTGGTCAAGTTTCAAGGAGCTAGCTCAAACCGTGTTTGATTTAGAATTCCAAACACAGCTATCTATGTAGGAGAAAACAGAGTGAATCCTAAAAATTCAAAGTGTTACTGGAAACGGACGCTTGAACCTAGAAGAGTGAAAATTGGGAAGCCAAGTGGGCTTAGTGAACTGATCATTACCACCAAGTATCATCAAGATTTGGTGAAAAAATGTTTGCTGAGATTTCAGCAAACTAGTAGTTTTTTTGGAAGCTTGGCAACCCCTTTCAAACGAAAGTGTTTTTCACCAGTTCTGCATGGGGTACTTCAAGAGGAAACAAACCATAGAGATAGAACTTAGAACTACTTCATTTGGTCAAGTTTCAAGGAGCTAGCACAAACCGTGTTTGATTTCGAATTCCAAACACAGCTATCTATGTAGGAGAAAACCGAGTGAAACCTAAAAATTCAAAGTGTTACTGGAAACGAACGCTTGAACCTAGAAGAGTGAAAATAGGGCAGCCAAGTGGACTTAGTGAACTGATGATTACCACCAAGTATCATCAAGATTTGGTGAAAAAATGTTTGCTGAGAATTCAACAAACTAGAAGTTTTTTTGGAAGCTTGGCAACTCCTTTCCAACGAAAGTGTTTTTCGCCAGTCTCTGCATGGGGTACTTCAAGAGGAAACAAACCATAGAGATAGAACTTAGAACTACTTCATTTGGTCAAGTTTCAAGGAGCTAGCACAAACCGTGTTTTATTTAGAATTCAAAACACAGCTATCTCTGTAGGAGAAAACAGAGTGAAACCTAAAAATTCACACTGTTACTGGAAACTAATGCTTCAACCCAGAAGAATAAAAATTGGGCAGCCAAGTGGAATTAGTGAACTGATCATTACCCCCAAGTATCATCAAGATTTGGTGAAAAAATGTTTGCTGAGATTTCAGCAAACTAGTAGTTTTTTGGAAGCTTGGAAACCCCTTTCAAACGAAAGTGTTTTTCGAGAATCTCTGCATGGGGTACTTCAAGAGGAAACAAACCATAGAGATAGAACTTAGAACTACTTCATTTGGTCAAGTTTCAAGGAGCTAGCACAAACCGTGTTTGATTAGAGTTTCAAACACCTCTATCTATATAGCAGAAAACAGAGAGAAACCTAAAAATTCAAAGTGTTACTGGAAACGAACGCTTGAACCTAGAAGAGTGAAAATTGGGCAGCCAAGTGGGCTTAGTGAACTGATCATTACCACCAAGTATCATCAAGATTTGGTGAAAAAATGTTTGCTGAGATTTCAGCAAACTAGTAGTTTTTTGGAAGCTTGGCAACCCCTTTCCAACGAAAGTGTTTTTCGCCAGTCTCTGCATGGGGTACTTAGAGGAAACAAACCATAGAGATAGAACTTAGAACTACTTCATTTGGTCAAGTTTCAAGGAGCTAGCTCAAACCGTGTTTGATTTAGAATTCCAAACACAGCTATCTATGTAGGAGAAAACAGAGTGAAACCTAAAAATTCAAAGTGTTACTGGAAACGAACGCTTGAACCTAGAAGAATGAAAATTGGGAAGGAAAGTGGGCTTAGTGAACTGATCATTACCACCAAGTATCATCAAGATTTGGAGGAAAAATGTTTGCTGAGAATTCAGCAAACTAGAAGTTTTTTTGGAAGCTTGGCAACCACTTTCAAACGAAAGTGTTTTTCGCCAGTCTCTTCATGGGGTACTTCAAGAGGAAACAAACCATAGAGATAGAACTTAGAACTACTTCATTTGGTCAAGTTTCAAGGAGCTAGCACAAACCGTGTTTTATTTAGAATTCAAAACACAGCTATCTATGTAGGAGAAAACAGAGTGAAACCTAAAAATTCACACTGTTACTGGAAACTAATGCTTCAACCCAGAAGAATAAAAATTGGGCAGCCAAGTGGAATTAGTGAACTGATCATTACCACCAAGTATCATCAAGATTTGGTGAAAAAATGTTTGCTGAGATTTCAGCAAACTAGTAGTTTTTTGGAAGCTTGGCAACCCCTTTCAAACGAAAGTGTTTTTCGAGAGTCTCTGCATGGGGTACTTCAAGAGGAAACAAACCATAGAGATAGAACTTAGAACTACTTCATTTGGTCAAGTTTCAAGGAGCTAGCCCAAACCGTGTTTGATTTAGAATTCCAAACACAGCTATCTATGCAGGAGAAAACAGAGTGAAACCTAAAAATTCAAAGTGTTACTGGAAACGAACGCTTGAACCTAGAAGAGTGAAAATTGGGCAGCCAAGTGGGCTTAGTGAACTGATCATTACCACCAAGTATCATCAAGATATGGTGAAAAAAAGTTTGCTGAGATTTCAGCAAACTAGTAGTTTTTTGGAAGCTTGGCAACCCCTTTCAAACGAAAGTGTTTTTCGCCAGTCTCTGCGTGGGGTACTTCAAGAGGAAACAAACCATAGAGATAGAACTTAGAACTACTTCATTTGGTAAAGTTTCAAGGAGCTAGCAAAAACCGTGTTTGATTTAGAATTCCAAACACAGCTATCTATGTAGGAGAAAACAGAGTGAAACCTAAAAATGCAAACTGTTACTGGAAACGAATGCTTCAACATAGAAGAATAAAAATTGGGCAGCCAAGTGGGATTAGTGAACTGATCATTACCACCAAGTATCATCAAGATTTGGTGAAAAAATATTTGCTGAGATTTCAGCAAACTAGTATTTTTTTGGAAGCTTGGCTACCCCTTTCAAACGAAAGTGTTTTTCGCCAGTCAATGCATGGGGTACATTAAGAGGAAACAAACCATAGAGATAGAACTTAGAACTACTTCATTTGGTCAAGTTTCAAGGAGCTAGCACAAACCGTGTTTGATTTAGAATTCCAAACACAGCTATCTATGTAGGAGAAAACCGAGTGAAAACTAAAAATTCAAAGTGTTACTGGAAACGAACGCTTGAACCTAGAAGAGTGAAAATTGGGCAGCCAAGTGGACTTAGTGAACTGATGATTACCACCAAGTATCATCAAGATTTGGTGAAAAAATGTTTGCTGAGAATTCAGCAAACTAGAAGTTTTTTTGGAAGCTTGGCAACCCCTTTCAAACGAAAGTGTTTTTCGCCAGTCTCTTCATGGGCTACTTCAAGAGGAAACAAACCATAGAGATAGAACTTAGAACTACTTCATTTGGTCAAGTTTCAAGGAGCTAGCACAAACCGTGTTTTATTTAGAATTCAAAACACAGCTATCTATGTAGGAGAAAACAGAGTGAAACCTAAAAATTCACACTGTTACTGGAAACTAATGCTTCAACCCAGAAGAATAAAAATTGGGCAGCCCAGGGGAATTAGTGAACTGATCATTACCACCAAGTATCATCAAGATTTGGTGAAAAAATGTTTGCTGAGATTTCAGCAAACTAGTAGTTTTTTGGAAGCTTGGAAACCCCTTTCAAACGAAAGTGTTTTTCGAGAGTCTCTGCATGGGGTACTTCAAGAGGAAACACACCATAGAGATAGAACTTAGAACTACTTCATTTGGTCAAGTTTCAAGGAGCTAGCACAAACCGTGTTTGATTTAGAATTCCAAACACAGCTATCTATGCAGGAGAAAACAGAGTGAAACCTAAAAATTCAAACTGTTACTGGAAACGAATGCTTCAACATAGAAGAATAAAAATTGGGCAGCCAAGTGGGATTAGTGAACTGATCATTACCATCAAGTATCATCAAGATTTGGTGAAAAAATGTTTGCTGAGATTTCAGCAAACTAGTAGTTTTTTGGAAGCTTGGCTACCCCTTTCAAAAGAAAGTGTTTTTCGCCAGTCAATGCATTGGGTACTTCAAGAGGAAACAAACCATAGAGATAGAACTTAGAACTACTTCATTTGGTCAAGTTTCAAGGAGCTAGCACAAACCGTGTTTGATTTAGAATTCCAAACACAGCTATCTCTGTAGGAGAAAACAGAGTGAAACCTAAAAATTCACACTGTTACTGGAAACTAATGCTTCAACCCAGAAGAATAAAAATTGGGCAGCCAAGTGGAATTAGTGAACTGATCATTACCCCCAAGTATCATCAAGATTTGGTGAAAAAATGTTTGCTGAGATTCCAGCAAACTAGTAGTTTTTTGGAAGCTTGGCAACCCCTTTCAAACGAAAGTTTTTTTCGAGAATCTCTGCATGGGGTACTTCAAGAGGAAACAAACCATAGAGATAGAACTTAGAACTACTTCATTTGGTCAAGTTTCACGGAGCTAGCACAAACCGTGTTTGATTTAGAATTCCAAACACAGCGATCTATGCAGGAGAAAACAGAGTGAAACCTAAAAATTCAAAGTGTTACTGGAAACGAATGCTTGAACCTAGAGGAGTGAAAATTGGGCAGCCAAGTGGGCTTAGTGAACTGATCATTACCACCAAGTATCATCAAGATATGGTGAAAAAATGTTTGCTGAGATTTCAGCAAACTAGTAGTTTTTTGGAAGCTTGGCAACCCCTTTCCAACGAAAGTGTTTTTCGCCAGTCTCTGCATGGGGTACTTCAAGAGGAAACAAACCATAGAGATAGAACTTAGAACTACTTCATTTGGTCAAGTTTCAAGGAGCTAGCTCAGACCGTGTTTGATTTAGAATTCCAAACACAGCTATCTATGTAGGAGAAAACAGAGTGAAACCTGAAAATTCAAAGTGTTTCTGGAAACGAACGCTTTAACCTAGAAGAATGAAAATTGGGAAGCCAAGTGGGCTTAGTGAACTGATCATTACCACCAAGTATCATCAAGATTTGGTGGAAAAATATTTGCTGAGATTTCAGCAAACTAGTAGTTTTTTGGAAGGTTGGCAACCCCTTTCCAACGAAAGTGTTTTTCGCCAGTCTCTGCATGGGGTACTTCAAGAGGAAACAAACCATAGAGATAGAACTTAGAACTACTTCATTTGGTCAAGTTTCAAGGAGCTAGCACAAACCGTGTTTGATTTCGAATTCCAAACACAGCTATCTATGTAGGAGAAAACCGAGTGAAACCTAAAAATTCAAAGTGTTACTGGAAACGAACGCTTGAACCTAGAAGAGTGAAAATAGGGCAGCCAAGTGGACTTAGTGAACTGATGATTACCACCAAGTATCATCAAGATTTGGTGAAAAAATGTTTGCTGAGAATTCAACAAACTAGAAGTTTTTTTGGAAGCTTGGCAACTCCTTTCCAACGAAAGTGTTTTTCGCCAGTCTCTGCATGGGGTACTTCAAGAGGAAACAAACCATAGAGATAGAACTTAGAACTACTTCATTTGGTCAAGTTTCAAGGAGCTAGCACAAACCGTGTTTGATTAGAGTTTCAAACACCTCTATCTATATAGCAGAAAACAGATGAAACCTAAAAATTCAAAGTGTTACTGGAAACGAACGCTTGAACGTAGAAGAGTAAAAATTGGGCAGCCAAGTGGGCTTAGTGAACTGATCATTACCACCAAGTATCATCAAGATTTGGTGAAAAAATGTTTGCTGAGATTTCAGCAAACTAGTAGTTTTTTTGGAAGCTTGGCAACCCCTTTCAAACGAAAGTGTTTTTCACCAGTTCTGCATGGGGTACTTCAAGAGGAAACAAACCATAGAGATAGAACTTAGAACTACTTCATTTGGTCAAGTTTCAAGGAGCTAGCACAAACCGTGTTTGATTTCGAATTCCAAACACAGCTATCTATGTAGGAGAAAACCGAGTGAAACCTAAAAATTCAAAGTGTTACTGGAAACGAACGCTTGAACCTAGAAGAGTGAAAATAGGGCAGCCAAGTGGACTTAGTGAACTGATGATTACCACCAAGTATCATCAAGATTTGGTGAAAAAATGTTTGCTGAGAATTCAACAAACTAGAAGTTTTTTTGGAAGCTTGGCAACTCCTTTCCAACGAAAGTGTTTTTCGCCAGTCTCTGCATGGGGTACTTCAAGAGGAAACAAACCATAGAGATAGAACTTAGAACTACTTCATTTGGTCAAGTTTCAAGGAGCTAGCACAAACCGTGTTTTATTTAGAATTCAAAACACAGCTATCTCTGTAGGAGAAAACAGAGTGAAACCTAAAAATTCACACTGTTACTGGAAACTAATGCTTCAACCCAGAAGAATAAAAATTGGGCAGCCAAGTGGAATTAGTGAACTGATCATTACCCCCAAGTATCATCAAGATTTGGTGAAAAAATGTTTGCTGAGATTTCAGCAAACTAGTAGTTTTTTGGAAGCTTGGAAACCCCTTTCAAACGAAAGTGTTTTTCGAGAATCTCTGCATGGGGTACTTCAAGAGGAAACAAACCATAGAGATAGAACTTAGAACTACTTCATTTGGTCAAGTTTCAAGGAGCTAGCACAAACCGTGTTTGATTAGAGTTTCAAACACCTCTATCTATATAGCAGAAAACAGAGAGAAACCTAAAAATTCAAAGTGTTACTGGAAACGAACGCTTGAACCTAGAAGAGTGAAAATTGGGCAGCCAAGTGGGCTTAGTGAACTGATCATTACCACCAAGTATCATCAAGATTTGGTGAAAAAATGTTTGCTGAGATTTCAGCAAACTAGTAGTTTTTTGGAAGCTTGGCAACCCCTTTCCAACGAAAGTGTTTTTCGCCAGTCTCTGCATGGGGTACTTAGAGGAAACAAACCATAGAGATAGAACTTAGAACTACTTCATTTGGTCAAGTTTCAAGGAGCTAGCTCAAACCGTGTTTGATTTAGAATTCCAAACACAGCTATCTATGTAGGAGAAAACAGAGTGAAACCTAAAAATTCAAAGTGTTACTGGAAACGAACGCTTGAACCTAGAAGAATGAAAATTGGGAAGGAAAGTGGGCTTAGTGAACTGATCATTACCACCAAGTATCATCAAGATTTGGAGGAAAAATGTTTGCTGAGAATTCAGCAAACTAGAAGTTTTTTTGGAAGCTTGGCAACCACTTTCAAACGAAAGTGTTTTTCGCCAGTCTCTTCATGGGGTACTTCAAGAGGAAACAAACCATAGAGATAGAACTTAGAACTACTTCATTTGGTCAAGTTTCAAGGAGCTAGCACAAACCGTGTTTTATTTAGAATTCAAAACACAGCTATCTATGTAGGAGAAAACAGAGTGAAACCTAAAAATTCACACTGTTACTGGAAACTAATGCTTCAACCCAGAAGAATAAAAATTGGGCAGCCAAGTGGAATTAGTGAACTGATCATTACCACCAAGTATCATCAAGATTTGGTGAAAAAATGTTTGCTGAGATTTCAGCAAACTAGTAGTTTTTTGGAAGCTTGGCAACCCCTTTCAAACGAAAGTGTTTTTCGAGAGTCTCTGCATGGGGTACTTCAAGAGGAAACAAACCATAGAGATAGAACTTAGAACTACTTCATTTGGTCAAGTTTCAAGGAGCTAGCCCAAACCGTGTTTGATTTAGAATTCCAAACACAGCTATCTATGCAGGAGAAAACAGAGTGAAACCTAAAAATTCAAAGTGTTACTGGAAACGAACGCTTGAACCTAGAAGAGTGAAAATTGGGCAGCCAAGTGGGCTTAGTGAACTGATCATTACCACCAAGTATCATCAAGATATGGTGAAAAAAAGTTTGCTGAGATTTCAGCAAACTAGTAGTTTTTTGGAAGCTTGGCAACCCCTTTCAAACGAAAGTGTTTTTCGCCAGTCTCTGCGTGGGGTACTTCAAGAGGAAACAAACCATAGAGATAGAACTTAGAACTACTTCATTTGGTAAAGTTTCAAGGAGCTAGCAAAAACCGTGTTTGATTTAGAATTCCAAACACAGCTATCTATGTAGGAGAAAACAGAGTGAAACCTAAAAATGCAAACTGTTACTGGAAACGAATGCTTCAACATAGAAGAATAAAAATTGGGCAGCCAAGTGGGATTAGTGAACTGATCATTACCACCAAGTATCATCAAGATTTGGTGAAAAAATATTTGCTGAGATTTCAGCAAACTAGTATTTTTTTGGAAGCTTGGCTACCCCTTTCAAACGAAAGTGTTTTTCGCCAGTCAATGCATGGGGTACATTAAGAGGAAACAAACCATAGAGATAGAACTTAGAACTACTTCATTTGGTCAAGTTTCAAGGAGCTAGCACAAACCGTGTTTGATTTAGAATTCCAAACACAGCTATCTATGTAGGAGAAAACCGAGTGAAAACTAAAAATTCAAAGTGTTACTGGAAACGAACGCTTGAACCTAGAAGAGTGAAAATTGGGCAGCCAAGTGGACTTAGTGAACTGATGATTACCACCAAGTATCATCAAGATTTGGTGAAAAAATGTTTGCTGAGAATTCAGCAAACTAGAAGTTTTTTTGGAAGCTTGGCAACCCCTTTCAAACGAAAGTGTTTTTCGCCAGTCTCTTCATGGGCTACTTCAAGAGGAAACAAACCATAGAGATAGAACTTAGAACTACTTCATTTGGTCAAGTTTCAAGGAGCTAGCACAAACCGTGTTTTATTTAGAATTCAAAACACAGCTATCTATGTAGGAGAAAACAGAGTGAAACCTAAAAATTCACACTGTTACTGGAAACTAATGCTTCAACCCAGAAGAATAAAAATTGGGCAGCCCAGGGGAATTAGTGAACTGATCATTACCACCAAGTATCATCAAGATTTGGTGAAAAAATGTTTGCTGAGATTTCAGCAAACTAGTAGTTTTTTGGAAGCTTGGAAACCCCTTTCAAACGAAAGTGTTTTTCGAGAGTCTCTGCATGGGGTACTTCAAGAGGAAACACACCATAGAGATAGAACTTAGAACTACTTCATTTGGTCAAGTTTCAAGGAGCTAGCACAAACCGTGTTTGATTTAGAATTCCAAACACAGCTATCTATGCAGGAGAAAACAGAGTGAAACCTAAAAATTCAAACTGTTACTGGAAACGAATGCTTCAACATAGAAGAATAAAAATTGGGCAGCCAAGTGGGATTAGTGAACTGATCATTACCATCAAGTATCATCAAGATTTGGTGAAAAAATGTTTGCTGAGATTTCAGCAAACTAGTAGTTTTTTTGGAAGCTTGGCTACCCCTTTCAAAAGAAAGTGTTTTTCGCCAGTCAATGCATTGGGTACTTCAAGAGGAAACAAACCATAGAGATAGAACTTAGAACTACTTCATTTGGTCAAGTTTCAAGGAGCTAGCACAAACCGTGTTTGATTTAGAATTCCAAACACAGCTATCTCTGTAGGAGAAAAACAGAGTGAAACCTAAAAATTCACACTGTTACTGGAAACTAATGCTTCAACCCAGAAGAATAAAAATTGGGCAGCCAAGTGGAATTAGTGAACTGATCATTACCCCCAAGTATCATCAAGATTTGGTGAAAAAATGTTTGCTGAGATTCCAGCAAACTAGTAGTTTTTTGGAAGCTTGGCAACCCCTTTCAAACGAAAGTTTTTTTCGAGAATCTCTGCATGGGGTACTTCAAGAGGAAACAAACCATAGAGATAGAACTTAGAACTACTTCATTTGGTCAAGTTTCACGGAGCTAGCACAAACCGTGTTTGATTTAGAATTCCAAACACAGCGATCTATGCAGGAGAAAACAGAGTGAAACCTAAAAATTCAAAGTGTTACTGGAAACGAATGCTTGAACCTAGAGGAGTGAAAATTGGGCAGCCAAGTGGGCTTAGTGAACTGATCATTACCACCAAGTATCATCAAGATATGGTGAAAAAATGTTTGCTGAGATTTCAGCAAACTAGTAGTTTTTTGGAAGCTTGGCAACCCCTTTCCAACGAAAGTGTTTTTCGCCAGTCTCTGCATGGGGTACTTCAAGAGGAAACAAACCATAGAGATAGAACTTAGAACTACTTCATTTGGTCAAGTTTCAAGGAGCTAGCTCAGACCGTGTTTGATTTAGAATTCCAAACACAGCTATCTATGTAGGAGAAAACAGAGTGAAACCTGAAAATTCAAAGTGTTTCTGGAAACGAACGCTTTAACCTAGAAGAATGAAAATTGGGAAGCCAAGTGGGCTTAGTGAACTGATCATTACCACCAAGTATCATCAAGATTTGGTGGAAAAATATTTGCTGAGATTTCAGCAAACTAGTAGTTTTTTGGAAGGTTGGCAACCCCTTTCCAACGAAAGTGTTTTTCGCCAGTCTCTGCATGGGGTACTTCAAGAGGAAACAAACCATAGAGATAGAACTTAGAACTACTTCATTTGGTCAAGTTTCAAGGAGCTAGCACAAACCGTGTTTGATTTCGAATTCCAAACACAGCTATCTATGTAGGAGAAAACCGAGTGAAACCTAAAAATTCAAAGTGTTACTGGAAACGAACGCTTGAACCTAGAAGAGTGAAAATAGGGCAGCCAAGTGGACTTAGTGAACTGATGATTACCACCAAGTATCATCAAGATTTGGTGAAAAAATGTTTGCTGAGAATTCAACAAACTAGAAGTTTTTTTGGAAGCTTGGCAACTCCTTTCCAACGAAAGTGTTTTTCGCCAGTCTCTGCATGGGGTACTTCAAGAGGAAACAAACCATAGAGATAGAACTTAGAACTACTTCATTTGGTCAAGTTTCAAGGAGCTAGCACAAACCGTGTTTTATTTAGAATTCAAAACACAGCTATCTCTGTAGGAGAAAACAGAGTGAAACCTAAAAATTCACACTGTTACTGGAAACTAATGCTTCAACCCAGAAGAATAAAAATTGGGCAGCCAAGTGGAATTAGTGAACTGATCATTACCCCCAAGTATCATCAAGATTTGGTGAAAAAATGTTTGCTGAGATTTCAGCAAACTAGTAGTTTTTTGGAAGCTTGGAAACCCCTTTCAAACGAAAGTGTTTTTCGAGAATCTCTGCATGGGGTACTTCAAGAGGAAACAAACCATAGAGATAGAACTTAGAACTACTTCATTTGGTCAAGTTTCAAGGAGCTAGCACAAACCGTGTTTGATTAGAGTTTCAAACACCTCTATCTATATAGCAGAAAACAGAGAGAAACCTAAAAATTCAAAGTGTTACTGGAAACGAACGCTTGAACCTAGAAGAGTGAAAATTGGGCAGCCAAGTGGGCTTAGTGAACTGATCATTACCACCAAGTATCATCAAGATTTGGTGAAAAAATGTTTGCTGAGATTTCAGCAAACTAGTAGTTTTTTGGAAGCTTGGCAACCCCTTTCCAACGAAAGTGTTTTTCGCCAGTCTCTGCATGGGGTACTTAGAGGAAACAAACCATAGAGATAGAACTTAGAACTACTTCATTTGGTCAAGTTTCAAGGAGCTAGCTCAAACCGTGTTTGATTTAGAATTCCAAACACAGCTATCTATGTAGGAGAAAACAGAGTGAAACCTAAAAATTCAAAGTGTTACTGGAAACGAACGCTTGAACCTAGAAGAATGAAAATTGGGAAGGAAAGTGGGCTTAGTGAACTGATCATTACCACCAAGTATCATCAAGATTTGGAGGAAAAATGTTTGCTGAGAATTCAGCAAACTAGAAGTTTTTTTGGAAGCTTGGCAACCACTTTCAAACGAAAGTGTTTTTCGCCAGTCTCTTCATGGGGTACTTCAAGAGGAAACAAACCATAGAGATAGAACTTAGAACTACTTCATTTGGTCAAGTTTCAAGGAGCTAGCACAAACCGTGTTTTATTTAGAATTCAAAACACAGCTATCTATGTAGGAGAAAACAGAGTGAAACCTAAAAA
>NW_027517931.1:0-38297 GCF_048772815.1 Callospermophilus lateralis
GGTGAAAAAATATTTGCTGGTATTTCGGAAACTCGTAATTTCTTAGTAGCTTGGCAAACCCTCTCAGTGAAAGTGCTTTTCCACAGTCTGTGCCTAGGGCTACTTGAAGAGGAAACACACCATAGAGACAAAACTGAGAACTCCTTTATTTTGTCAAGTTTCAAAGAGCTACTACAAACCATGTTGGATTTAGAGTTCCAAATTCATCTATCTATATAATAGAGAACAGAGGGAAACCTAAATATAAAAACTGCTACTGTAGAAGAACGCTTCAACCTAGAAGAACAAAATTTGGTGAGACAAGTGGGATTTGTGTACTGATCATTACCACCAAGTATCATCAAGTTTGGGTAAAAAAAAAAAATTGCTTGTATTTCGGAAACTTGTTATTTCTTAGAAGCTTGGCAACCCATCTCAATGAAAGTGCTTTTCCACAGTCTGTGCCTAGAGCTACTTGAAGAGGAAGCAAACCATAGAGACAAAACTCAGAACTCCTTTTTTTTGTCATGTTTCAAAGAGCTACTACAAACCATGTTGGATTTAGAGTTCCAAATTCATCTATCTATATATGAGAGAACAGAGGGAAACCTAAATATAAAAACCGCTACTGTACACGAACGCTTCAACCTAGAAGATCTAAATTTGGTGAGCTAAGTGGGATTTGTGTACTGATCATTAACAACAAGTATCATCAAGATTGGGTAAAAAAATATTTGCTGGTATTTCGGAAACTCGTTCTTTCTTAGAAGCTTGGCAACCCCTCTAAATGAAAGTGCTTTTCCACAGTCTGTGCCTAGGTCTACTTGAAGAGGAAACAAACCGTAGAGACAAATCTGAGAACTCCTTTATTTTGTCAAGTTTCAAAGAGCTACTACAAACCATGTTGGATTTAGAGTTCCAAATTCATCTATCTATATGAGAGAACAGAGGGAAACCTAAATATAAGAACTGCTACTGTAGACAAACGCTTCAACCTAGAAGAACAAAATTTGCTAAGCCAAGTGGGATTTGTGTACTGATCATTACCACCAAGTATCATCAAGATTGGGAGAAAAAATATTTGATGGTATTTCGGAAACTTGTTATTTCTTAGAAGCTTTTCAACCCCTCTCAATGAAAGTGCTTTTCCACAGTCTTTGCCTAGGGCTACTTAAAGAGGAAACAAACCATAGAGACAAATCTGAGAACTCCTTTATTTTGTCAAGTTTCAAATAGCTACTACAAACCATGTTGGATTTAGAGTTCCAAATTCATCTATCTATATAGGAGAGAACAGAGGGAAACCTAAATATAAAAACTGCTACTGTAGACGAAAGCTTCAAACTAGAAGAACAAAATTTCGTGAGCCAAGTGGGATTTGTGTACTGATCATTACAACAAAGTATCATCAAATTTGGGTGAAAAAATATTTGCTGGTATTTCCTAAACTCCTTATTTCTGAGAAGCTTGGCAACCCCTCTCAATGAAAGTGCTTTTCCACAGTCTGTGCCTAGGACTACTTGAAGAGAAAACAAACCATAGAGACAAATCTGAGAACTCCTTTATTTTGTCAAGTTTCAAAGAGCTACTACAAACCATGTTGGATTTAGAGTTCCAAATTCATCTATCTATATAGGAGAGAACAGAGGGAAACCTAAATATAAAAACTGCTACTGAAGACGAATGCTTCATACTAGAAGAACAAAATTTGGTGAGCCAAGTGGGATTTTTGTACTGATCATTCCCACCAAGTATCAGCAAGATTGGGTGAAAAAATATTTGATGGTATTTCGGAAACTCGATATTTCTTAGAAGCTTGGCAAACCCTCTCAGTGAAAGTGCTTTTCCACAGTCTGTGCCTAGGGCTACTTGAAGAGGAACCAAACCATAGAGACAAAACTGAGAACTCCTTTATTTTGTCAAGTTTCAAGGAGCTACTACAAACCATGTTGGATTTAGAGTTCCAAATTCATCTATCTATATAGGAGAGAACAGAGGGAAACCTAAATATAAAAACTGCTAATGTAGACGAACGCTTCAACATAGAAGAACAAAATTTGGTGAGCCAAGTGGGATTTGTGTACTGATCATTACCACCAAGTATCATCAAGATTGGGTGAAAAAAACATTTGCTGGTATTTCGGAAACTCGTTATTTCTTAGAAGCTTTGCTACACCTCTCAATGAAAGTGCTTTTCCACAGTCTGTGCCTAGGGCTACTTGAAGAGGAACCAAACCATAGAGACAAAACTGAGAACTCCTTTATTTTGTCAAGTTTCAAGGAGCTACTACAAAGCATGTTGGATTTAGAGTTCCAAATTCATCTATCTATATAGGAGAGAACAGAGGGAAACCTAAATATAAAAACTGCTACTGTAGACGAACGCTTCAACCTAGATGAACAAAATTTGGTAAGCCAAGTGGGATTTGTGTACTGATCATTACCACTAAGTATCATCAAGTTTAATTGAAAAAATATTTTCTGGTATTTCAGAAACTCGATATTTCTTAGAAGCTTGGCAAACCCTCTCAGTGAAAGTGCTTTTCCACAGCCTGTGCCTAGTGCTACTTGAAGAGGAAACAAAATATAAAGACAAAACTGAGAACTCCTTTATTTTGTCAAGTTTCAAAGAGCTACTACAAAGCATGTTGGATTTAGAGTTCCAAAATCATCTATCTATATAGGAGAGAACAAAGAGAAACCTAAATATACAAACTGCTACTGTAGACAAACGTTTCAACCTAGAAGAAGAAAATTTGGTGAGCCAAGTGGGATTTGTGTACTGATCATTACCACCAAGTATCATCAAGATTGGGTTAAAAAATATTTGCTGGTATTTCGGAAACTTCTTATTTCTTATAAGCTTGGCAACCCATCTCAATGAAAGTGCTTTCCACCGTCTGTGACTAGGGCTACTTGAAGAGTAAACAAACCATAGAGACAAAACTGAGAACTCCTTTATTTTGTCAAGTTTCAAAGAGCTACTACAAACCATGTTGGATTTAGAGTTTCAAATTTATCTATCTATATAGGAGAGAACAGAGGGAAACCTAAATATAAAAACTGCTACTGTAGACGAACACTTCAACCTAGAAAAACAAAATTTGGTGAGCCAAGTGGGATTTGTGTACTGATCATTACCACCAAGTACCATCAAGATTGGGTGAAAAAATATTTGCTGGTATTTCGGACACTCGTAAATTCTTAGAAGCTTGGCAACCCCTCTCAATGAAAGTGCTCTTCCACAGTCTGTGCCTAGGGCTACTTGAAGAGGAAACAAACCATAGAGACAAAACTGAGAACTCCTTTATTTTGTCAAGTTTCAGAGAGCTACTACAAACCATGCTGGATTTAGAGTTCCAAATTCATCTATCTGTATAGGAGAGAACAGAGGGACACCTAAATATAAAAACTGCTACTGTTGACGAATGCTTCATCCTAGAAGAACAAAATTTGTTGAGCCAAGTGGGATTTTTGTACTGATCATTACCACCAAGTATCATCAAGTTTGGGTGAAAAAATATTTGCTGCTATTTCGGAAACTCGATATTTCTTAGAAGCTTGGCAACCCATCTCAATGAAAGTGGTTTTCCACAGTCTGTTCCTAGGGCTACTTGAAGAGGAAACAAACCACAGAGACAAAACAGGGAAATTCTTTATTTTGTCAAGTTTCAAAGAGCTACTACAAACCAAACTGGATTTAGAGTTCCAAATTCATCTATCTATATAGGAGAGAACAGAGGGGAACGAAATATAAAAACTGCTACTGTAGACGAATGCTTCATCCTAGAAGAACAAAATTTGCTGAGGCAAGTGGGATTTGGGTACTGATCATTACCACCAAGTATCATCAAGATTGGGTGAAAAAATATTTGCTGGTATTTCGGAAACTCGTAATTTCTTAGAAGCTTGGCAAACCCTCTCAGAGAAAGTGCTTTTCCACAGTCTGTGCCTAGGGCTAATTGAAGAGGAAACACACCATAGAGACAAAACAGAGAACTCCTTTATTTTGTCAAGTTTCAAAGAGCTACTACAAACCATGTTGGACTTAGAGTTCCAAATTCATCTATCTATATGAGAGAACAGAGGGAAACCTAAATATAAGAACTGCTACTGTAGACAAACGCTTCATCCTAGAAGAACAAAATTTGCTAAGCCAAGTGGGATTTGTGTACTGATCATTACCACCAAGTATCATCAAGATTGGGAGAAAAAATATTTGATGGTATTTCGGAAACTTGTTATTTCTTAGAAGCTTTTCAACCCCTCTCAATGAAAGTGCTTTTCCACAGTCTTTGCCTAGGGCTACTTAAAGAGGAAACAAACCATAGAGACAAATCTGAGAACTCCTTTATTTTGTCAAGTTTCAAATAGCTACTACAAACCATGTTGGATTTAGAGTTCCAAATTCATCTATCTATATAGG
Source organism: Callospermophilus lateralis (assembly GCF_048772815.1). Taxonomy (NCBI): domain Eukaryota; kingdom Metazoa; phylum Chordata; class Mammalia; order Rodentia; family Sciuridae; genus Callospermophilus; species Callospermophilus lateralis. The sequence goes on from NW_027517931.1 coordinate 4,406, forward strand.
AGAGAACAGAGGGAAACCTAAATATAAAAACTGCTACTGTAGACGAAAGCTTCAAACTAGAAGAACAAAATTTCGTGAGCCAAGTGGGATTTGTGTACTGATCATTACAACAAAGTATCATCAAATTTGGGTGAAAAAATATTTGCTGGTATTTCCTAAACTCCTTATTTCTGAGAAGCTTGGCAACCCCTCTCAATGAAAGTGCTTTTCCACAGTCTGTGCCTAGGGCTACTTGAAGAGAAAACAAACCATAGAGACAAATCTGAGAACTCCTTTATTTTGTCAAGTTTCAAAGAGCTACTACAAACCATGTTGGATTTAGAGTTCCAAATTCATCTATCTATATAGGAGAGAACAGAGGGAAACCTAAATATAAAAACTGCTACTGAAGACGAATGCTTCATACTAGAAGAACAAAATTTGGTGAGCCAAGTGGGATTTTTGTACTGATCATTCCCACCAAGTATCAGCAAGATTGGGTGAAAAAATATTTGATGGTATTTCGGAAACTCGATATTTCTTAGAAGCTTGGCAAACCCTCTCAGTGAAAGTGCTTTTCCACAGTCTGTGCCTAGGGCTACTTGAAGAGGAACCAAACCATAGAGACAAAACTGAGAACTCCTTTATTTTGTCAAGTTTCAAGGAGCTACTACAAACCATGTTGGATTTAGAGTTCCAAATTCATCTATCTATATAGGAGAGAACAGAGGGAAACCTAAATATAAAAACTGCTAATGTAGACGAACGCTTCAACATAGAAGAACAAAATTTGGTGAGCCAAGTGGGATTTGTGTACTGATCATTACCACCAAGTATCATCAAGATTGGGTGAAAAAAACATTTGCTGGTATTTCGGAAACTCGTTATTTCTTAGAAGCTTTGCTACACCTCTCAATGAAAGTGCTTTTCCACAGTCTGTGCCTAGGGCTACTTGAAGAGGAACCAAACCATAGAGACAAAACTGAGAACTCCTTTATTTTGTCAAGTTTCAAGGAGCTACTACAAAGCATGTTGGATTTAGAGTTCCAAATTCATCTATCTATATAGGAGAGAACAGAGGGAAACCTAAATATAAAAACTGCTACTGTAGACGAACGCTTCAACCTAGATGAACAAAATTTGGTAAGCCAAGTGGGATTTGTGTACTGATCATTACCACTAAGTATCATCAAGTTTAATTGAAAAAATATTTTCTGGTATTTCAGAAACTCGATATTTCTTAGAAGCTTGGCAAACCCTCTAAGTGAAAGTGCTTTTCCACAGCCTGTGCCTAGTGCTACTTGAAGAGGAAACAAAATATAAAGACAAAACTGAGAACTCCTTTATTTTGTCAAGTTTCAAAGAGCTACTACAAAGCATGTTGGATTTAGAGTTCCAAAATCATCTATCTATATAGGAGAGAACAAAGAGAAACCTAAATATACAAACTGCTACTGTAGACAAACGTTTCAACCTAGAAGAAGAAAATTTGGTGAGCCAAGTGGGATTTGTGTACTGATCATTACCACCAAGTATCATCAAGATTGGGTTAAAAAATATTTGCTGGTATTTCGGAAACTTCTTATTTCTTATAAGCTTGGCAACCCATCTCAATGAAAGTGCTTTCCACCGTCTGTGACTAGGGCTACTTGAAGAGTAAACAAACCATAGAGACAAAACTGAGAACTCCTTTATTTTGTCAAGTTTCAAAGAGCTACTACAAACCATGTTGGATTTAGAGTTTCAAATTTATCTATCTATATAGGAGAGAACAGAGGGAAACCTAAATATAAAAACTGCTACTGTAGACGAACACTTCAACCTAGAAAAACAAAATTTGGTGAGCCAAGTGGGATTTGTGTACTGATCATTACCACCAAGTACCATCAAGATTGGGTGAAAAAATATTTGCTGGTATTTCGGACACTCGTAATTTCTTAGAAGCTTGGCAACCCCTCTCAATGAAAGTGCTCTTCCACAGTCTGTGCCTAGGGCTACTTGAAGAGGAAACAAACCATAGAGACAAAACTGAGAACTCCTTTATTTTGTCAAGTTTCAGAGAGCTACTACAAACCATGCTGGATTTAGAGTTCCAAATTCATCTATCTGTATAGGAGAGAACAGAGGGACACCTAAATATAAAAACTGCTACTGTTGACGAATGCTTCATCCTAGAAGAACAAAATTTGTTGAGCCAAGTGGGATTTTTGTACTGATCATTACCACCAAGTATCATCAAGTTTGGGTGAAAAAATATTTGCTGCTATTTCGGAAACTCGATATTTCTTAGAAGCTTGGCAACCCATCTCAATGAAAGTGGTTTTCCACAGTCTGTTCCTAGGGCTACTTGAAGAGGAAACAAACCACAGAGACAAAACAGGGAAATTCTTTATTTTGTCAAGTTTCAAAGAGCTACTACAAACCAAACTGGATTTAGAGTTCCAAATTCATCTATCTATATAGGAGCGAACAGAGGGGAACGAAATATAAAAACTGCTACTGTAGACGAATGCTTCATCCTAGAAGAACAAAATTTGCTGAGGCAAGTGGGATTTGGGTACTGATCATTACCACCAAGTATCATCAAGATTGGGTGAAAAAATATTTGCTGGTATTTCGGAAACTCGTAATTTCTTAGAAGCTTGGCAAACCCTCTCAGAGAAAGTGCTTTTCCACAGTCTGTGCCTAGGGCTAATTGAAGAGGAAACACACCATAGAGACAAAACAGAGAACTCCTTTATTTTGTCAAGTTTCAAAGAGCTACTACAAACCATGTTGGACTTAGAGTTCCAAATTCATCTATCTATATAGGAGAGAACAGAGGGAAACCTAAATATAAAAACTGCTACTGTAGAAGAACGCTTCAACCTAGAAGAACAAAATTTGGTGAGACAAGTGGGATTTGTGTACTGATCATTACCACCAAGTATCATCAAGTTTGGGTAAAAAAAAAAATTGCTTGTATTTCGGAAACTCGTTATTTTATAGAAGCTTGGCAACCCATCTCAATGAAAGTGCTTTTCCACAGTCTGTGCCTAGGGCTAATTGAAGAGGAAACAAACCAGAGAGAAAAATCTGAGAACTCCTTTATTTTGTCAAGTTTAAAAGAGCTACTACAAACCATGTTGGATTTAGAGTTCCAAATTCATCTATCTATATAGGAGAGAACAGAGGGAAACCTAAATATAAAAACTGCTAATGTAGACGAACGCTTCAACCTAGAAGAACAAAATTTGGTGAGCCAAGTGGGATTTGTGTACTGATCATTACCACCAAGTATCATCAAGATTGGGTGAAAAAATATTTGCTGGTATTTCGGAAACTCGTTATTTCTTAGAAGCTTTGCTACACCTCTCAATGAAAGTGCTTTTCCACAGTCTGTGCCTAGGGCTACTTGAAGAGGAAACAAACCATAGAGACAAATCTGAGAACTCCTTTATTTTGTCAAGTTTCAAAGAGCTACTACAAACCATGTTGGATTTAGAGTTCCAAATTCATCTATCTATATAGGAGAGAACAGAGGGAAACCTAAATATAAAAACTGCTACTGTAGACGAACGCTTCAACCTAGAAGAACAAAATTTGCTAAGCCAAGTGACATTTGTGTACTGATCATTACCACCAAGTATCATCAAGATTGGGTGAAAAAATATTTGCTGGTATTTCGGAAACTCGTTATTTCTTAGAAGCTTGGAAACCCCTCTCAATGAAAGTGCTTTTCCACGGTCTGTGCCTAGGGCTAATTGAAGAGGAAACAAACTATAGAGAAAAATCTGAGAACTCCTTTATTTTGTCAAGCTTCAAAGAGCTACTACAAACCATGTTGGATTTAGAGTTCCAAATTCATCTATCTATATGGGAGAGAACAGAGGGAAACCTAAATATAAAAACTGCTACTGTACACGAACGCTTCAACCTAGAAGAACAAAATTTGGTGAGCCAAGTGGGATTTGTGTACTGATCATTAGCAACAAGTATCATCAAGATTGGGTAAAAAAATATTTGCTGGTATTTCAGAAACTCGTTCTTTCTTAGAAGCTTGGCAACCCCTCTCAATGAAAGTGCTATTCCACTGTCTGTGCCTAGGGCTACATGAAGAGGAAACAAACCATAGAGACAAAACTGAGAACTCCTTTATTTTGTCAATTTCAAAGAGCTACCACAAACCATGTTGGATTTAGAGTTCCAAATTCTTCTATCTATATATGAGAAAACAGAGTGATACCTAAATATAAAAACTGCTACTGTCGACGAACGCTTCAACCTAGAAGAACAAAATTTGGTGAGCCAAGTGGGATTTGTGGACTGAACATTACCACCAAGTATTATCAAGATTGGGTGAAAAAATATTTGCTGGTATTTCGGAAACTCGTTATTTCGTAGAAGCTTGGCAACCAATCTCAATGAAAGTGCTTTCCACAGTCTGTGCCTAGGGCTAATAGAAGAGGAAACAATCCATAGAGACAAAACTGAGAACTCCTTTATTTTGTCAAGTTTCAAAGAGCTACTACAAACCATGTTGAACTTAGAGTTCCTAATTCATCTATCTATATAGGAGAGAACAGAGGGAAACCTAAATATAAAAACTGCTACTGTAGACGAAAGCTTCAAACTAGAAGAGCAAAATTTCGTGAGCCAAGTGGGATTTGTGTACTGATCATTACAACAAAGTATCATCAAATTTGGGTGAAAAAATATTTGCTGGTATTTCCTAAACTCCTTATTTCTGAGAAGCTTGGCAACCCATCTCAATGAAAGTGCTTTTCCACAGTCTGTGCCTAGGGCTACTTGAAGAGGAAACAAACCATAGAGACAAAACTGAGAACTCCTTTATTTTGTCAAGTTTCACAGAGCTACTACAAACCATTTGGATTTAGAGTTCCAAATTCATCTATCTATATAGGAGAGAACAGAGTGAAACCTAAATATAAAAACTGCTAATGTAGACGAACGCTTCAACCTAGAAGAACAAAATTTGGTGAGCCAAGTGGGATTTGTGTACTGATCATTACCACCAAGTATCATCAAGATTGGGTGAAAAAATATTTGCTGGTATTTCGGAAACTCGTTATTTCTTAGAAGCTTTGCTACACCTCTCAATGAAAGTGCTTTTCCACAGTCTATGCCTAGGGCTACTTGAAGAGGAAACAAACCATAGAGACAAATCTGAGAACTCCTTTATTTTGTCAAGTTTCAAAGAGCTACTACAAACCATGTTGGATTTAGAGTTCCAAATTCATCTATCTATATAGGAGAGAACAGAGGGAAACCTAAATATAAAAACTGCTACTGTAGACGAACGCTTCAACCTAGAAGAACAAAATTTGCTAAGCCAAGTGGGATTTGTGTACTGATCATTACCACCAAGTATTATCAAGATTGGGTGAAAAAATATTTGATGGTATTTCGGAAACTCGTTATTTCTTAGAAGCTTGGCAACCCCTCTCAATGAAAGTGCTTTTCCACAGTCTGTGCCTAGGGCTACTTGAAGAGAAAACAAACCATAGAGACAAATCTGAGAACTCCTTTATTTTGTCAAGTTTCAAATAGCTACTACAAACCATGTTGGATTTAGAGTTCCAAATTCATCTATCTATATAGGAGAGAACAGAGGGAAACCTAAATATAAAAACTGCTACTGAAGACGAATGCTTCATACTAGAAGAACAAAATTTGGTGGCCAAGTGGGATTTTTGTACTGATCATTACCACCAAGTATCAGCAAGATTGGGTGAAAAAATATTTGATGGTATTTCGGAAACTCGATATTTCTTAGAAGCTTGGCAAACCCTCTCAGTGAAAGTGCTTTTCCACTGTCTGTGCCTAGGGCTACTTGAAGAGGAACCAAACCATAGAGACAAAACTGAGAACTCCTTTATTTTGTCAAGTTTCAAGGAGCTACTACAAACCATGTTGGATTTAGAGTTCCAAATTCATCTATCTATATAGGAGAGAACAGAGGGAAACCTAAATATAAAAACTGCTAATGTAGACGAACGCTTCAACCTAGAAGAACAAAATTTGGTGAGCCAAGTGGGATTTATGTACTGATCATTACCACCAAGTATCATCAAGATTGGGTGAAAAAAACATTTGCTGGTATTTCGGAAACTCGTTATTTCTTAGAAGCTTTGCTACACCTCTCAATGAAAGTGCTTTTCCACAGTCTGTGCCTAGGGCTACTTGAAGAGGAACCAAACCATAGAGACAAAACTGAGAACTCCTTTATTTTGTCAAGTTTCAAGGAGCTACTACAAAGCATGTTGGATTTAGAGTTCCAAATTCATCTATCTATATAGGAGAGAACAGAGGGAAACCTAAATATAAAAACTGCTACTGTAGACGAACGCTTCAACCTAGATGAACAAAATTTGGTAAGCCAAGTGGGATTTGTGTACTGATCATTACCACCAAGTATCATCAAGATTGGGTTAAAAAATGTTTGCTGGTATTTCGGAAACTTGTTATTTCTTTAAGCTTGGCAACCCATCTCAATGAAAGTGCTTTCCACCGTCTATGACTAGGGCTCCTTGAAGAGTAAACAAACCATAGAGACAAAACTGAGAAGTCCTTTATTTTGTCAAGTTTCAAAGAGCTACTACAAACCATGTTGGATTTAGAGTTCCAAATTCATCTCTCTATATATAGCAGAGAACAGAGTGAAACCTAAACATAAAAACTGCTACTGAAAACGTACGTTTCAACCGAGAAGAACAAAATTTGGTGAGCCAAGTGGGATTTTTGTACTGATCATTACCACCAAGTATCATCAAGATTGGGTGAAAAAATATTTGCTGGTATTTCGGAAACTCGTTATTTCTTAGAAGCTTGGCAACCCATCTCAATGAAAGTGCTTTTCCACAGTCTGTGCCTAGGGCTACTTGAAGAGGAAACAAACCATAGAGACAAAACTGAGAACTCCTTTATTTTGTCAAGTTTCAAAGAGCTACTAAAAACCATGTTGGATTTAGAGTTCCAAATTCATCTATCTATATAGGAGAGAACAGAGGGAAACCTAAATATAAAAACTGCTACTGTACACGAATGCTTCATCCTAGAAGAACAAAATTTGGTGAGCCAAGTGGGAATTGTGTACTGATCATTACCACCAAGTACCATCAAGATTGGGTGAAAAAATATTTGCTGGTATTTCGGAAACTCGTAATTTCTTAGAAGCTTGGCAACCCCTCTCAATGAAATTGCACTTCCACAGACTGTGCCTAGGGCTACATGAAGAGGAAACAAACCATAGAGAAAAAACTGAGAACTCCTTTATTTTGTCAAGTTTCAGAGAGCTACTACAAACCATGCTGGATTTAGAGTTAACATTCATCTATCTATATAGGAGAGAACAGAGGGTCACCTAAATATAAAAACTGCTACTGTTGACGAATGCTTCATCCTAGAAGAACAAAATTTGTTGAGCCAAGTGGGATTTTTGTACTGATCATTACCACCAAGTATCATCAAGTTTGGGTGAAAAAATATTTGCTGGTATTTCGGAAACTCGATATTTCTTAGAAGCTTGGACACCCATCTCAATGAAAGTGCTTTTCCACAGTCTGTTCCTAGGGCTACTTGAAGAGGAAACAAACCACAGAGACAAAACAGGGAAATTCTTTATTTTGTCAAGTTTCAAAGAGCTACTACAAACCATACTGGATTTAGAGTTCCAAATTCATCTATCTATATAGGAGAGAACAGAGGGGAACGAATTATAAAAACTGCTACTGTAGACGAATGCTTCATCCTAGAAGAACAAAATTTGCTGAGGCAAGTGGGATTTGGGTACTGATCATTACCACCAAGTATCATCAAGATTGGGTGAAAAAATATTTGCTGGTATTTCGGAAACTCGTATTTTCTTAGAAGCTTGGCAAACCCTCTCAGTGAAAGTGCTTTTCCACAGTCTGTGCCTAGGGCTACATGAACAGGAAACACACCATAGAGACAAAACTGAGAACTCCTTTATTTGGTCAAGTTTCAAAGAGCTACTACAACCATGTTGGATTTAGAGTTCCAAATTCATCTCTCTATATATAGCAGAGAACAGAGTGAAACCTAAACATAAAAACTGCCACTGAAAACGTACGCTTCAACCGAGAAGAACAAAATTTGGTGAGCCAAGTGGGATTTTTGTACTGATCATTACCACCAAGTATCATCAAGATTGGGTGAAAAAATATTTGCTGGTATTTCGGAAACTCGTTATTTCTTAGATGCTTGGCAACCCAACTCAATGAAAGTGCTTTTCCACAGTCTGTGCCTAGGGCTACTTGAAGAGGAAACAAACCATAGAGACAAAACTGAGAACTCCTTTATTTTGTCAAGTTTCAAAGAGCTACTAAAAACCATGTTGGATTTAGAGTTCCAAATTCATCTATCTATATAGGAGAGAACAGAGGGAAACCTAAATATAAAAACTGCTACTGTACACGAATGCTTCATCCTAGAAGGACAAAATTTGGTGAGCCAAGTGGGAATTGTGTACTGATCATTACCACCAAGTACCATCAAGATTGGGTGAAAAAATATTTGCTGGTATTTCGGACACTCGTAATTTCTTAGAAGCTTGGCAACCCCTCTCAATGAAAGTGCTCTTCCACAGACTGTGCCTAGGGCTACATGAAGAGGAAACAAACCATAGAGACAAAACTGAGAACTCCTTTATTTTGTCAAGTTTCAGAGAGCTACTACAAACCATGCTGGATTTAGAGTTAACATTCATCTATCTATATAGGAGAGAACAGAGGGACACCTAAATATAAAAACTGCTACTGTTGACGAATGCTTCATCCTAGAAGAACAAAATTTGTTGAGCCAAGTGGGATTTTTGTACTGATCATTACCACCAAGTATCATCAAGTTTGGGTGAAAAAATATTTGCTGGTATTTCGGAAACTCGATATTTCTTAGAAGCTTGGACACCCATCTCAATGAAAGTGCTTTTCCACAGTCTGTTCCTAGGGCTACTTGAAGAGGAAACAAACCACAGAGACAAAACAGGGAAATTCTTTATTTTGTCAAGTTTCAAAGAGCTACTAAAAACCATACTGGATTTAGAGTTCCAAATTCATCTATCTATATAGGAGAGAACAGAGGGGAACGAATTATAAAAACTGCTACTGTAGACGAATGCTTCATCCTAGAAGAACAAAATTTGCTGAGGCAAGTGGGATTTGGGTACTGATCATTACCACCAAGTATCATCAAGATTGGGTGAAAAAATATTTGCTGGTATTTCGGAAACTCGTATTTTCTTAGAAGCTTGGCAAACCCTCTCAGTGAAAGTGCTTTTCCACAGTCTGTGCCTAGGGCTACATGAACAGGAAACACACCATAGAGACAAAACTGAGAACTCCTTTATTTTGTCAAGTTTCAAAGAGCTACTACAAACCATGTTGGATTTAGAGTTCCAAATTCATCTATCTATATAGGAGAGAACAGAGGGAAACCTAAATATAAAAACTGCTACTGTAAACGAACGCTTCAACCTAGAAGATCTAAATTTGGTGAGCTAAGTGGGATTTGTGTACTGATAGTTAGCAAGAAGTATCATCAAGATTGGGTAAAAAAATATTTGGTGATATTTCGGAAACTCGTACTTTCTTAGAAGCTTGGCAACCCCTCTCAATGAAAGTGCTTTTCCACTGTCTGTGCCTACAGCTACTTGAAGAGGAAACAAACCATAGAGACAAAACTGAGAACTCCTTTATTTTGTCAATTTCAAAGAGCTACTACAAACCATGTTGGATTTAGAGTTCCAGATTCTTCTATCTATATATGAGAAAACAGAGTGAAACCTAAATATAAAAACTGCTACTGTCGACGAACGCTTCAACCTAGAAGAACAAAATTTGGTGAGCCAAGTGGGATTTGTGTACTGAACATTACCACCAAGTATTATCAAGATTGGGTGAAAAAATATTTGCTGGTATTTCGGAAACTCGTTATTTCGTAGAAGCTTGGCGACCATTCTCAATGAAATTCCTTTCCACAGTCTGTGCCTAGAGCTAATAGAAGAGGAAACAATCCATAGAGGAAAAACTGAGAACTCCTTTATTTTGTCAAGTTTCAAAGAGCTACTACAAACCATGTTGAACTTAGAGTTCAAAATTCATCTATCTATATAGGAGAGAACAGAGGGAAACCTAAATATAAAAACTGCTACTGTAGACGAATGCTTCAAACTAGAAGAACAAAATTTCGTGAGCCAAGTGGGATTTGTGTACTGATCATTACAACAAAGTATCATCAAATTTGGGTGAAAAAATATTTGCTGGTATTTCCTAAACTCGTTATTTCTTAGAAGATTGGCAACCCATCTCAATGAAAGTGCTTTCCACAGTCTGTGCCTAGGGCTACTTGAAGAGGAAACAAACCATAGAGACAAATCTGAGAACTCCTTTATTTTGTCAATTTCAAAGAGCTACTCCAAACCATGTTGGTTTTAGAGTTCCAAATTCATCTGTCTATATATGAGAGAACAGAGGGAAACCTAAATATAAAAACTGCTACTGTAGACGAACGCTTCAACCTAGAAGAACAAAATTTGCTGAGCCAAGTGGGATATGTGTACTGATCATTACCACCAAGTATCATCAAGTTTGGGTGAAAAAATATTCGATGGTATTTCGGAAACTCGTTATTTCTTAGAAGCTTGGCAACCCCTCTCAAAGAAAGTGCTTTTCCACAGTCTGTGCCTAGGGCTACTTGAAGAGGAAACAAACCATAGAGACAAATCTGAGAACTCCTTTATTTTGTCAAGTTTCAAATAGCTACCACAAACCATGTTGGATTTAGAGTTCCAAATTCATCTATCTATATAGGAGAGAACACAGGGAAACCTAAATATAAAAACTGCTACTGAAGACGAATGCTTCAACCTAGAAGAAGAAAATTTGGTGAGCCAAGTGGGATTTTTGTACTGATCATTACCACCAAGTATTATCAAGATTGGGTGAAAAAATATTTGATGGTGTTTCGGAAACTCGTTATTTCGTAGAAGCTTGGCAAACTCTCTCAATAAAATGCTTTCCACAGTCTGTGCCTAGGGCTACTTGAAGAGGAAACAAACCATAGAGACAAAACTGAGAACTCCTTTATTTTGTCAAGGTTCAAAGTGCTACTACAAACCATGTTGGATTTAGAGTTCCAAATTCATCTATCTATATAGGAGAGAACAGAGAGAAACCTAAATATAAAAACTGCTACTGTAGAGGAACGTTTCAAACTAGAAGAACAAAACTTGGTGAGCCAAGTGGGATTAGTGTACTGATCATTACCACCAAGTATCATCAAGATTGGGTTAAAAAATATTTGCTGGTATTTCGGAAACTTGTTATTTCTTTAAGCTTGGCAACCCATCTCAATGAAAGTGCTTTCCACCGTCTATGACTAGGGCTCCTTGAAGAGTAAACAAACCATAGAGACAAAACTGAGAAGTCCTTTATTTTGTCAAGTTTCAAAGAGCTACTACAAACCATGTTGGATTTAGAGTTTCAAATTTATCTATCTATATAGGAGAGAACAGAGGGAAACCTAAATATAAAAACTGCTACTGTAGACGAACACTTCAACCTAGAAAAACAAAATTTGGTGAGCCAAGTGGGATTTGTGTACTGATCATTACCACCAAGTACCATGAAGATTGGGTGAAAAAATATTTGCTGGTATTTCGGAAACTCGTAATTTCTTAGACGCTTGGCAACCCATCTCAATGAAAGTGGTTTTCCACAGTCAGTTCCTAGGGCTACTTGAAGAGGAAACAAACCATAGAAACAAAACAGGGAAGTTCTTTATTTTGTCAAGTTTCAAAGAGCTACTACAAACCATGCTGGATTTAGAGTTCCAAATATTTCTATCTATATATGAGAGAACAGAGGGGATCGAAATATAAAAACTGCTACTCTAGACGAATGCTTCATCCTAGAAGAACAAAATTTGGTGAGCCAAGTGGGATTTGGGTACTGATCATTACCACCAAGTATCATCAAGATAGGGTGAAAAAATATTTGCTGGTATTTCGGAAACTCGTAATTTCTTAGAAGCTTGGCAAACCCTCTCAGTGAAAGTGCTTTTCCCCAGTCTGTGCCTAGGGCTACTTGAAGAGGAACCAAACCATAAAGACAAAACTGAGAACTCCTTTATTTTGTCAAGTTTCAAGGAGCTACTACAAAGCATGTTGGAATTAGAGTTCCAAATTCATCTATCTATATAGGAGAGAACAGAGGGAAACCTAAATATAAAAACTGCTACTGTAGACGAACGCTTCAACCTAGAAGAACAAAATTTGGTGAGCCAAGTGGGATTTGTGTACTGATCATTACCACCAAGTATCAACAAGATTGTGTGAAAAAATATTTGCTGGTATTTCGGAAACTCGTTATTTCTTAGAAGCTTGGCAACCCATCTCAATGAAAGTGCTTTCCACAGTCTGTGCCTAGGTCTACTTTAAGAGGAAAAAACCATAGAGACAAAACTGAGAACTCCTTTATTTTGTCAAGTTTCAAAGAGCTACTACAAACCATTTTGGATTTAGAGTTCTAAATTCATCTATCTATATAGGAGAGAACAGAGGGAAACCTAAATATAAAAACTGCTACTGTAGATGAACGCTTCAACCTAGAAGAACAAAATTTGGTGAGCCAAGTAGAATTTGTGTACTGATCATTACCATCAAGAATCATCAAATTTGGGTGAAAAAATATTTGCTGGTATTTCGGAAACTCGTTATTTCTTAGAAGCTTGGCAACCCCTCTCAATGAAAGTGCTTTTCCACAGTCTGTGCCTAGGGCTACTTGAAGAGGAAACAAACCATAGAGACAAAAGAGGGAATTTCTTTATTTTGTCAAGTTTCAAAGAGCTACTACAAACCATGCTGGATTTAGAGTTCCAAATTCATCTATCTATATAGGAGAGAACAGAGGGGAACGAATTATAAAAACTGCTACTGTAGACGAATGCTTCATCCTAGAAGAACACAATTTGCTGAGGCAAGTGGGATTTGGGTACTGATCATTACCACCAAGTATCATCAAGATTGGGTGAAAAAATATTTGCTGGTATTTCGGAAACTCGTATTTTCTTAGAAGCTTGGCAAACCCTCTCAGTGAAAGTGCTTTTCCACAGTCTGTGCCTAGGGCTACATGAACAGGAAACACACCATAGAGACAAAACTGAGAAATCCTTTATTTTGTCAAGTTTCAAAGAGCTACTACAAACCATGTTGGATTTAGAGTTCCAAATTCATCTATCTATATAGGAGAGAACAGAGGGAAACCTAAATATAAAAATTGCTACTGTAAACGAACGCTTCAACCTAGAAGATCTAAATTTGGTGAGCTATGTGGGATTTGTGTACTGATCGTTAGCAACAAGTATCATCAAGATTGGGTAAAAAAATATTTGCTGATATTTCAGAAACTCGTTCTTTCTTAGAAGCATGGCAACCCCTCTCAATGAAAGTGCTTTTCCACTGTCTGTGCCTACAGCTACTTGAAGAGGAAACAAACCATAGAGACAAAACTGAGAACTCCTTTATTTTGTCAATTTCAAAGAGCTACTACAAACCATGTTGGATTTAGAGTTCCAGATTCTTCTATCTAATATGAGAAAACAGAGTAAAACCTAAATATAAAAACTGCTACTGTCGACGAACGCTTCAACCTAGAAGAACAAAATTTGGTGAGCCAAGTGGGATTTGTGTACTGAACATTACCACCAAGTATTATCAAGATTGGGTGAAAAAATATTTGCTGGTATTTCGGAAACTCGTTATTTCGTAGAAGCTTGGCAACCATTCTCAATGAAATTGCTTTCCACAGTCTGTGCCTAGGGCTAATAGAAGAGGAAACAATCCATAGAGACAAAACTGAGAACTCCTTTATTTTGTCAAGTTTCAAAGAGCTACTACAAACCATGTTGAACTTAGAGTTCAAAATTCATCTATCTATATAGGAGAGAACAGAGGGAAACCTAAATATAAAAACTGCTACTGTAGACGAAAGCTTCAAACTAGAAGAACAAAATTTCGTGAGCCAAGTGGGATTTGTGTACTGATCATTACAACAAAGTATCATCAAATTTGGGTGAAAAATATTTGCTGGTATTTCCTAAACTCCTTATTTCTGAGAAGCTTGGCAACCCATCTCAATGAAAGTGCTTTCCACAGTCTGTGCCTAGGGCTACTTGAAGAGGAAACAAACCATAGAGACAAATCTGAGAACTCCTTTATTTTGTCAAGTTTCAAAGAGCTACTCCAAACCATGTTGGATTTAGAGTTCCAAATTCATCTATCTATATATGAGAGAAAAGAGGGAATCCTAAATATAAAAACTGCTACTGAAGACGAATGCTTCACCCTAGAAGAACAAAATTTGGTGAGCCAAGTGGGATTTTTGTACTGATCATTACCACTAAGTATCATCAAGTTTAATTGAAAGAATATTTGCTGGTATTACGAAAACTCGATATTTCTTAGAAGCCTGGCAAACCCTCTCAGTGAAAGTGCTTTTCCACAGTCTGTGCCTAGGGCTACTTGAAGAGGAACCAAACCATAGAGACAAAACTGAGAACTCCTTTATTTTGTCAAGTTTCAAGGAGCTACTACAAAGCATGTTGGATTTAGAGTTCCAAATTCATCTATCTATATAGGAGAGAACAGAGAGAAACCTAAATATAAAAACTGCTACTGTAGAGGAACGTTTCAAACTAGAAGAACAAAACTTGGTGAGCCAAGTGGGATTTGTGTACTGATCATTACCACCAAGTATCATCAAGATTGGGTTAAAAAATATTTGCTGGTATTTCGGAAACTTGTTATTTCTTTAAGCTTGGCAACCCATCTCAATGAAAGTGCTTTCCACCGTCTATGACTAGGGCTCCTTGAAGATTAAACAAACCATAGAGACAAAACTGAGAAGTCCTTTATTTTGTCAAGTTTCAAAGAGCTACTACAAACCATGTTGGATTTAGAGTTCCAAATTCATCTCTCTATATATAGCAGAGAACAGAGTGAAACCTAAACATAAAAACTGCTACTGAAAACGTACGCTTCAACCGAGAAGAACAAAATTTGGTGAGCCAAGTGGGATTTTTGTACTGATCATTACCACCAAGTATCATCAAGATTGGGTGAAAAAATATTTGCTGGTATTTCGGAAACTCGTTATTTCTTAGAAGCTTGGCAACCCATCTCAATGAAAGTGCTTTTCCACAGTCTGTGCCTAGGGCTACTTGAAGAGGAAACAAACCATAGAGACAAAACTGAGAACTCCTTTATTTTGTCAAGTTTCAAAGAGCTACTAAAAACCATGTTGGATTTAGAGTTCCAAATTCATCTATCTATATAGGAGAGAACAGAGGGAAACCTAAATATAAAAACTGCTACTGTACACGAATGCTTCATCCTAGAAGAACAAAATTTGGTGAGCCAAGTGGGAATTGTGTACTGATCATTACCACCAAGTACCATCAAGATTGGGTGAAAAAATATTTGCTGGTATTTCGGACACTCGTAATTTCTTAGAAGCTTGGCAACCCCTCTCAATGAAATTGCACTTCCACAGACTGTGCCTAGGGCTACATGAAGAGGAAACAAACCATAGAGAAAAAACTGAGAACTCCTTTATTTTGTCAAGTTTCAGAGAGCTACTACAAACCATGCTGGATTTAGAGTTAACATTCATCTATCTATATAGGAGAGAACAGAGGGTCACCTAAATATAAAAACTGCTACTGTTGACGAATGCTTCATCCTAGAAGAACAAAATTTGTTGAGCCAAGTGGGATTTTTGTACTGATCATTACCACCAAGTATCATCAAGTTTGGGTGAAAAAATATTTGCTGGTATTTCGGAAACTCGATATTTCTTAGAAGCTTGGACACCCATCTCAATGAAAGTGCTTTTCCACAGTCTGTTCCTAGGGCTACTTGAAGAGGAAACAAACCACAGAGACAAAACAGGGAAATTCTTTATTTTGTCAAGTTTCAAAGAGCTACTACAAACCATACTGGATTTAGAGTTCCAAATTCATCTATCTATATAGGAGAGAACAGAGGGGAACGAATTATAAAAACTGCTACTGTAGACGAATGCTTCATCCTAGAAGAACAAAATTTGCTGAGGCAAGTGGGATTTGGGTACTGATCATTACCACCAAGTATCATCAAGATTGGGTGAAAAAATATTTGCTGGTATTTCGGAAACTCGTATTTTCTTAGAAGCTTGGCAAACCCTCTCAGTGAAAGTGCTTTTCCACAGTCTGTGCCTAGGGCTACATGAACAGGAAACACACCATAGAGACAAAACTGAGAACTCCTTTATTTTGTCAAGTTTCAAAGAGCTACTACAAACCATGATGGATTTAGAGTTCCAAATTCATCTATCTATATAGGAGAGAACAGAGGGAAACCTAAATATAAAAACTGCTACTGTAAACGAACGCTTCAACCTAGAAGATATAAATTTGGTGAGCTAAGCGGGATTTGTGTACTGATAGTTAGCAAGAAGTATCATCAAGATTGGGTAAAAAAATATTTGCTGATATTTCGGAAACTCGTACTTTCTTAGAAGCTTGGCAACCCCTCTCAATGAAAGTGCTTTTCCACTGTCTGTGCCTACAGCTACTTGAAGAGGAAACAAACCATAGAGACAAAACTGAGAACTCCTTTATTTTGTCAATTTCAAAGAGCTACTACAAACCATGTTGGATTTAGAGTTCCAGATTCTTCTATCTATATATGAGAAAACAGAGTGAAACCTAAATATAAAAACTGCTACTGTCGACGAACGCTTCAACCTAGAAGAACAAAATTTGGTGAGCCAAGTGGGATTTGTGTACTGAACATTACCACCAAGTATTATCAAGATTGGGTGAAAAAATATTTGCTGGTATTTCGGAAACTCGTTATTTCGTAGAAGCTTGGCGACCATTCTCAATGAAATTGCTTTCCACAGTCTGTGCCTAGAGTTAATAGAAGAGGAAACAATCCATAGAGGAAAAACAGAGAACTCCTTTATTTTGTCAAGTTTCTAAGAGCTACTACAAACCATGTTGAACTTAGAGTTCAAAATTCATCTATCTATATAGGAGAGAACAGAGGGAAACCTAAATATAAAAACTGCTACTGTAGACGAAAGCTTCAAACTAGAAGAACAAAATTTCATGAGCCAAGTGGGATTTGTGTACTGATCATTACAACAAAGTATCATCAAATTTGGGTGAAAAAATATTTGCTGGTATTTCCTAAACTCGTTATTTCTTAGAAGCTTGGCAACCCATCTCAATGAAAGTGCTTTCCACAGTCTGTGCCTAGGGCTACTTGAAGAGGAAACAAACCATAGAGACAAATCTGAGAACTCCTTTATTTTGTCAAGTTTCAAAGAGCTACTCCAAACCATGTTGGTTTTAGAGTTCCAAATTCATCTATCTATATATGAGAGAACAGAGGGAAACCTAAATATAAAAACTGCTACTGTAGACGAACGCTTCAACCTAGAAGAACAAAATTTGCTGAGCCGAGTGGGATATGTGTACTGATCATTACCACCAAGTATCATCATGTTTGGGTGAAAAAATATTCGATGGTATTTCGGAAACTCGTTATTTCTTAGAAGCTTGGCAACCCCTCTCAAAGAAAGTGCTTTCCACAGTCTGTGCCTAGGGCTACTTGAAGAGGAAACAAACCATAGAGACAAATCTGAGAACTCCTTTATTTTGTCAAGTTTCAAATAGCTACTACAAACCATGTTGGATTTAGAGTTCCAAATTCATCTATCTATATAGGAGAGAACAGAGGGAAACCTAAATATAAAAACTGCTACTGAAGACGAATGCTTCAACCTAGAAGAACAAAATTTGGTGAGCCAAGTGGGATTTTTGTACTGATCATTACCACCAAGTATTATCAAGATTGGGTGAAAAAATATTTGATGGTGTTTCGGAAACTCGTTATTTCGTAGAAGCTTGGCAAACTCTCTCAATAAAATGCTTTCCACAGTCTGTGCCTAGGGCTACTTGAAGAGGAAACAAACCATAGAGACAAAACTGAGAACTCCTTTATTTTGTCAAGGTTCAAAGTGCTACTACAAACCATGTTGGATTTAGAGTTCCAAATTCATCTATCTATATAGGAGAGAACAGAGAGAAACCTAAATATAAAAACTGCTACTGTAGAGGAACGTTTCAAACTAGAAGAACAAAACTTGGTGAGCCAAGTGGGATTAGTGTACTTATCATTACCACCAAGTATCATCAAGATTGGGTTAAAAAATATTTGCTGGTATTTCGGAAACTTGTTATTTCTTTAAGCTTGGCAACCCATCTCAATGAAAGTGCTTTCCACCGTCTATGACTAGGGCTCCTTGAAGAGTAAACAAACCATAGAGACAAAACTGAGAAGTCCTTTATTTTGTCAAGTTTCAAAGAGCTACTACAAACCATGTTGGATTTAGAGTTTCAAATTTATCTATCTATATAGGAGAGAACAGAGGGAAACCTAAATATAAAAACTGCTACTGTAGACGAACACTTCAACCTAGAAAAACAAAATTTGGTGAGCTAAGTGGGATTTGTGTACTGATCATTACCACCAAGTACCATGAAGATTGGGTGAAAAAATATTTGCTGGTATTTCAGAAACTCGTAATTTCTTAGACGCTTGGCAACCCATCTCAATGAAAGTGGTTTTCCACAGTCAGTTCCTAGGGCTACTTGAAGAGTAAACAAACCATAGAAACAAAACAGGGAAGTTCTTTATTTTGTCAAGTTTCAAAGAGCTACTACAAACCATGCTGGATTTAGAGTTCCAAATATTTCTATCTATATATGAGAGAACAGAGGGGATCGAAATATAAAAACTGCTACTCTAGACGAATGCTTCATCCTAGAAGAACAAAATTTGGTGAGCCAAGTGGGATTTGGGTACTGATCATTACCACCAAGTATCATCAAGATTGGGTGAAAAAATATTTGCTGGTATTTCGGAAACTCGTAATTTCTTAGAAGCTTGGCAAACCCTCTCAGTGAAAGTGCTTTTCCACAGTCTGTGCCTAGGGCTACTTGAAGAGGAACCAAACCATAAAGACAAAACTGAGAACTCCTTTATTTTGTCAAGTTTGAAGGAGCTACTACAAAGCATGTTTGGATTAGAGTTCCAAATTCATCTATCTATATAGGAGAGAACAGAGGGAAAACTAAATATAAAAACTGCTACTGTAGACGAACGCTTCAACCTAGAAGAACAAAATTTGGTGAGCCAAGTGGGATTTGTGTACTGATCATTACCACCAAGTATCAACAAGATTGTTTGAAAAAATATTTGCTGGTATTTCGGAAACTCGTTATTTCTTAGAAGCTTGGCAACCCATCTCAATGAAAGTGCTTTCCACAGTCTGTGCCTAGGTCTACTTTAAGAGGAAAAAACCATAGAGACAAAACTGAGAACTCCTTTATTTTGTCAAGTTTCAAAGAGCTACTACAAACCATTTTAGATTTAGAGTTCTAAATTCATCTATCTATATAGGAGAGAACAGAGGGAAACCTAAATATAAAAACTGCTACTGTAGATGAACGCTTCAACCTAGAAGAACAAAATTTGGTGAGCCAAGTGGAATTTGTGTACTGATCATTACCACCAAGAATCATCAAATTTGGGTGAAAAAATATTTGCTGGTATTTCGGAAACTCGTTATTTCTTAGAAGCTTGGCAACCCCTCTCAATGAAAGTGCTTTTCCACAGTCTGTGCCTAGGGCTATTTGAAGAGGAAACAAACCATAGAGACAAAAGTGGGAATTTCTTTATTTTGTCAAGTTTCAAAGAGCTACTACAAACCATGCTGGATTTAGAGTTCCAAATTCATCTATCTATATAGGAGAGAACAGAGGGGAACGAATTATAAAAACTGCTACTGTAGACGAATGCTTCATCCTAGAAGAACAAAATTTGGTGAGGGAAGTGGGATTTGGGTACTGATCATTACCACCAAGTATCATCAAGATTGGGTGAAAAAATATTTGCTGGTATTTCGGAAACTCGTATTTTCTTAGAAGCTTGGCAAACCCTCTCAGTGAAAGTGCTTTTCCACAGTCTGTGCCTAGGGCTACATGAACAATAAACACACCATAGAGACAAAACTGAGAACTCCTTTATTTTGTCAAGTTTCAAAGAGCTACTACAAACCATGTTGGATTTAGAGTTCCAAATTCATCTATCTATATAGGAGAGAACAGAGGGAAACCTAAATATAAAAATTGCTACTGTAAACGAACGCTTCAACCTAGAAGATCTAAATTTGGTGAGCTATGTGGGATTTGTGTACTGATCGTTAGCAACAAGTATCATCAAGATTGGGTAAAAAAATATTTGCTGATATTTCGGAAACTCGTTCTTTCTTAGAAGCATGGCAACCCCTCTCAATGAAAGTGCTTTTCCACTGTCTGTGCCTACAGCTACTTGAAGAGGAAACAAACCATAGAGACAAAACTGAGAACTCCTTTATTTTGTCAATTTCAAAGAGCTACTACAAACCATGTTGGATTTAGAGTTCCAGATTCTTCTATCTATATATGAGAAAACAGAGTAAAACCTAAATATAAAAACTGCTACTGTCGACGAACGCTTCAACCTAGAAGAACAAAATTTGGTGAGCCAAGTGGGATTTGTGTACTGAACATTACCACCAAGTATTATCAAGATTGGGTGAAAAAATATTTGCTGGTATTTCGGAAACTCGTTATTTCGTAGAAGCTTGGCAACCATTCTCAATTAAATTGCTTTCCACATTCTGTGCCTAGGGCTAATAGAAGAGGAAACAATCCATAGAGACAAAACTGAGAACTCCTTTATTTTGTCAAGTTTCAAAGAGCTACTACAAACCATGTTGAACTTAGAGTTCAAAATTCATCTATCTATATAGGAGAGAACAGAGGGAAACCTAAATATAAAAACTGCTACTGTAGACGAAAGCTTCAAACTAGAAGAACAAAATTTCGTGAGCCAAGTGGGATTTGTGTACTGATCATTACAACAAAGTATCATCAAATTTGGGTGATAAAATATTTGCTGGTATTTCCTAAACTCCTTATTTCTGAGAAGCTTGGCAACCCATCTCAATGAAAGTGCTTTCCACAGTCTGTGCCTAGGGCTACTTGAAGAGGAAACAAACCATAGAGACAAATCTGAGAACTCCTTTATTTTGTCAAGTTTCAAAGAGCTACTCCAAACCATGTTGGATTTAGAGTTCCAAATTCATCTATCTATATATGAGAGAAAAGAGGGAATCCTAAATATAAAAACTGCTACTGAAGACGAATGCTTCAACCTAGAAGAACAAAATTTGGTGAGCCAAGTGGGATTTTTGTACTGATCATTACCACTAAGTATCATCAAGTTTAATTGAAAGAATATTTGCTGGTATTACGAAAACTCGATATTTCTTAGAAGCCTGGCAAACCCTCTCAGTGAAAGTGCTTTTCCACAGTCTGTGCCTAGGGCTACTTGAAGAGGAACCAAACCATAGAGACAAAACTGAGAACTCCTTTATATTGTCAAGTTTCAAGGAGCTACTACAAAGCATGTTGGATTTAGAGTTCCAAATTCATCTATCTATATAGGAGAGAACAGAGGGAAACCTAAATATAAAAACTGCTACTGTAGAAGAACGCTTCAACCTAGAAGAACAAAATTTGGTGAGCCAAGTGGGATTTGTGTACCGATCATTAGCAAAAAGTATCATCAAGATTGGGTGAAAAAATGTTTGCTGGTATTTCGGAAACTCGTTCTTTCTTAGAAGCTTGGCAACCCATCTCAATGAAAGTGCTTTTCCACAGTCAGTTAATAGGGCTACTTGAAGAGGAAACAAACCACAGAGACAAAACAGGAAAGTTCTTTATTTTGTCAAGTTTCAAAGAGCTACTACAAACCATGCTGGATTTAGAGTTCCAAATATTTCTATCTATATAGGAGAGAACAGAGGGAATCGAAATATAAAAACTGCTACTCTAGACGAATGCTTCATCCTAGAAGAACAAAATTTGGTGAGCTAAGTGGGATTTGGGTACTGATCTTTACCACCAAGTATCATCAAGATTGGGTGAAAAAATATTTGCTGGTATTTCGGAAACTCGTAATTTCTTAGAAGATTGGCAAACCCTCTCAGTGAAAGTGCTTTTCCACAGTCTGTGCCTAGGGCTACTTGAAGAGGAACCAAACCATAGAGACAAACTGAGAACTCCTTTTTTGTCAAGTTTCAAAGAGCTACTACAAACCATGTTGGATTTAGATTTCCAAATTCATCTATCTATATAGGAGAGAACAGAGGGAAACCTAAATATAAAAACTGCTACTGTAGACGAAAGCTTCAAACTAGCAGAACAAAACTTCGTGAGCCAAGTGGGATTTGTGTACTGATCATTACCACCAAGAATCATAAAATTTGGGTGAAAAAATATTTGCTGGTATTTCGGAAACTCGTTATTTCTTAGAAGCTTGGCAACCCCTCTCAATGAAAGTGCTTTTCCACAGTCTGTGACTAGGGCTACTTGAAGAGGAAACAAACCATAGAGACAAAACTGAGAACTCCTTTATTTTGTTAAGTTTCAAAGAGCTACTATAAACCATGTTGGATTTAGAGTTCCAAATTCATCTATCTATATATGAGAGAGAACAGAGGGAAACCTAAATATAAAAACTGCTACTGTAGACGAACGCTTCAACTTAGAAGAACAAAATTTGGTGAGCCAAGTTCGATTTGTGTACTGATCATTACCAACAAGTATTATCAAGTTTGGGTGAAAAAATATTTGCTGGTATTTCGGAAACTCGTTATTTCTTAGAAGCATGGCAACCCCTCTCAATGAAAGTGCTTTCCACAGTCTGTGCCTAGGGCTACTTGAAGAGTAAACAAACCATAGAGACAAAACTGAGTACTCCTTTATTTTGTCAAGTTTCAAAGATGTACTACAAACCATGTTGGATTTAGTTTTCCAAATATTTCTATCTATATATCAGAGAATCGAGGGAAACCTAAATATAAAAACTGTTACTGTAGACGAACGCTTCAACCTAGAAGAACAAAATTTGGTGACCCAAGTGGGATTTGTGTACTGATCATTACCACCAAGTATCGTCAAGATTGGGTGAATAAATATTTGCTGGTATTTTGGAAACTCGTTATTTCTTAGAAGCTTGGCAACCCATCTCAATGAAAGTGCTTTTCCACAGTGTGTGCCTAGGGCTACTTGAAGAGGAAACAAACCATAGAGACAAAACTGAGAGCTCCTTTATTTTGTCAAGTCTCAAAGAGCTACTACAAACCATGTTGGATTTAGAGTTCCAAATTCATCTATCTATATATGAGATAACAGAGGGAAACCTAAATATAAAAACTGCTACTGTCGATGAACGCTTCAACCTAGAAGAACAAAATTTTGTGAGCCAATTGGGATTTGTGTACTGATCATTACCACGAAGTATCATCAAGCTTGGGTGAAAAAATATTTGCTGGTATTTCGGAAACTTGTTTTTTCTTAGAAGATTGGCAACCCCTCTCAATGAAAGTGCTTTTCCACAGTCTGTGCCTAAGGTTACTTGAAGAGGAAACAAACAATAGAGACAAAACTGAGAACTCCTTTATTTTGTCAAGTTTCAAAGAGCTACTACAAACCATGTTGGATTTAGAGTTCCAAATTCATCTATCTATATAGGAGAGAACAGAGAGAAACCTAAATATAAAAACTGCTACTGTAGACGAACGCTTCAACCTAGTAGAACAAAATTTGGTGAGCCAAGTGGGATGTGTGTACTCATCATTACCACCAAGTATCATCAAGTTTGGGTGAAAAAATATTTGCTGGTATTTTGGAAACTTGCTATTTCTTAGAAGCTTGGCAACCCATCTCAATGAAAGTGCTTTTCCACAGTCAGTTCCTAGGGCTACTTGAAGAGGAAACAAACCATAGAGACAAAACAGGAAAGTTCTTTATTTTGTCAAGTTTCAAAGAGCTACTACAAACCATGCTGGATTTAGAGTTCCAAATATTTCTATCTATATAGGAGAGAACAGAGGGGATCGAAATATAAAAACTGCTACTCTAGACGAATGCTTCATCCTAGAAGAACAAAATTTGGTGAGCTAAGTGGGATTTGGGTACTGATCATTACCACCAAGTATCATCAAGATTGGGTGAAAAAATATTTGCTGGTATTTCGGAAACTCGTAATTTCTTAGAAGATTGGCAAACCCTCTCAGTGAAAGTGCTTTTCCACAGTCTGTGCCTAGGGCTACTTGAAGAGGAACCAAACCATAGAGACAAACTGAGAACTCCTTTTTTGTCAAGTTTCAAAGAGCTACTACAAACCATGTTGGATTTTGATTTCCAAATATTTCTATCTATATAGGAGAGAACAGAGGGAAACCTAAATATAAAAACTGCTACTGTAGACGAAAGCTTCAAACTAGCAGAACAAAACTTCGTGAGCCAAGTGGGATTTGTGTACTGATCATTACCACCAAGAATCATCAAATTTGGGTGAAAAAATATTTGCTGGTATTTCGGAAACTCGTTATTTCTTAGAAGCATGGCAACCTCTCTCAATGAAAGTGCTTTCCACAGTCTGTGCCTAGGGCTACTTGAAGAGGAAACAAACCATAGAGACAAAACTGAGTACTCCTTTATTTTGTCAAGTTTCAAAGATGTACTACAAACCATGTTGGATTTAGATTTCCAAATATTTCTATCTATATATCAGAGAATCGAGGGAAACCTAAATATAAAAACTGTTACTGTATACGAACGCTTCAACCTAGAAGAACAAAATTTGGTGACCCAAGTGGGATTTGTGTACTGATCATTACCACCAAGTATCATCAAGATTGGGTGAATAAATATTTGCTGGTATTTTGGAAACTCGTTATTTCTTAGAAGCTTGGCAACCCATCTCAATGAAAGTGCTTTTCCACAGTGTGTGCCTAGGGCTACTTGAAGAGGAAACAAACCATAGAGACAAAACTGAGAGCTCCTTTATTTTGTCAAGTCTCAA
This sequence comes from Callospermophilus lateralis, assembly GCF_048772815.1. Lineage (NCBI taxonomy): Eukaryota > Metazoa > Chordata > Mammalia > Rodentia > Sciuridae > Callospermophilus > Callospermophilus lateralis. Next base: position 29,430 of record NW_027517931.1, read on the forward strand.
AGAGCTACTACAAACCATGTTGTATTTAGAGTTCCAAATTCATCTATCTATATATGAGATAACAGAGGGAAACCTAAATATAAAAACTGCTACTGTCGACGAACGCTTCAAGCTAGAAGAACAAAATTTTGTGAGCCAATTGGGATTTGTGTACTGATCATTACCACGAAGTATCATCAAGCTTGGGTGAAAAAATATTTGCTGGTATTTCGGAAACTCGTTTTTTCTTAGAAGATTGGCAACCCCTCTCAATGAAAGTGCTTTTCCACAGTCTGTGCCTAAGGTTACTTGAAGAGGAAACAAACAATAGAGACAAAACTGAGAACTCCTTTATTTTGTCAAGTTTCAAAGAGCTACTACAAACCATGTTGGATTTAGAGTTCCAAATTCATCTATCTATATAGGAGAGAACAGAGAGAAACCTAAATATAAAAACTGCTACTGTAGACGAACGCTTCAACCTATAAGAACAAAATTTGGTGAGCCAAGTGGGATGTGTGTACTCATCATTACCACCAAGTATCATCAAGTTTGGGTGAAAAAATATTTGCTGGTATTTTGGAAACTCGATATTTCTTAGAAGCTTGGCAACCCATCTCAATGAAAGTGCTTTTCCACAGTCATTTCCTAGGGCTACTTGAAGAGGAAACAACCATAGAGACAAAACAGGAAAGTTCTTTATTTTGTCAAGTTTCAAAGAGCTACTACAAACCATGCTGGATTTAGAGTTCCAAATATTTCTATCTATATAGGAGAGAACAGAGGGGATCGAAATATAAAAACTGCTACTCTAGACGAATGCTTCATCCTAGAAGAACAAAATTTGGTGAGCTAAGTGGGATTTGGGTACTGATCATTACCACCAAGTATCATCAAGATTGGGTGAAAAAATATTTGCTGGTATTTCAGAAACTCGTAATTTCTTAGAAGATTGGCACACCCTCTCAGTGAAAGTGCTTTTCCACAGTCTGTGCCTAGGGCTACTTGAAGAGGAACCAAACCATAGAGACAAACTGAGAACTCCTTTTTTGTCAAGTTTCAAAGAGCTACTACAAACCATGTTGGATTTAGATTTCCAAATTCATCTATCTATATAGGAGAGAACAGAGGAAAACCTAAATATAAAAACTGCTACTGTAGACGAAAGCTTCAAACTAGCAGAACAAAACTTCGTGAGCCAAGTGGGATTTGTGTACTGATCATTACCACCAAGAATCATCAAATTTGGGTGAAAAAATATTTGCTGGTATTTCGGAAACTCGTTATTTCTTAGAGCTTGGCAACCCCTCTCAATGAAAGTGCTTTTCCACAGTCTGTGACTAGGGCTACTTGAAGAGGAAACAAACCATAGAGACAAAACTGAGAACTCCTTTATTTTGTTAAGTTTCAAAGAGCTACTATAAACCATGTTGGATTTAGAGTTCCAAATTCATCTATCTATATATGAGAGAACAGAGGAAAACCTAAATATAAAAACTGCTACTGTAGACGAACGCTTCAACCCAGAAGAACAAAATTTGGTGAGCCAAGTGCGATTTGTGTACTGATCATTATCACCAAGTATCATCAAGATTGGGTGAAAATATATTTGCTGGTATTTCGGAAAATCATTATTTCTTAGAAGCTTGGCAACCCCTCTCAATGAACATGCTTTTAAACAGGCTGTGCCTAGGGCTACTTGAAGAGGAAACAAACCATAGAGACAAAACTGAGAACTCCTTTTTTTTGTCAAGTTTCAAAGAGCTACTACAAACCATGTTGTATTTAGAGTTCCAAATTCATCTATCTATATGGGAGAGAACAGAGGGAAACCTAAATATAAAAACTGCTACTGTAGACGAACGCTTCAACTTAGAAGAACAAAATTTGGTGATCCAAGTGGGATTTGTGTACTGATCATTACCAACAAGTATTATCAAGTTTGGGTGAAAAAATATTTGCTGGTATTTCGGAAACTCGTTATTTCTTAGAAGCATGGCAACCCCTCTCAATGAAAGTGTTTTCCACAGTCTGTGCCTAGGGCTACATGAAGAGGAAACAAACCATAGAGACAAAACTGAGTACTCCTTTATTTTGTCAAGTTTCAAAGATGTACTACAAACCATGTTGGATTTAGATTTCCAAATATTTCTATCTATATATCAGAGAATCGAGGGAAACCTAAATATAAAAACTGTTACTGTAGACGAACGCTTCAACTTAGAAGAACAAAATTTGGTGACCCAAGTGGGATTTGTGTACTGATCATTACCAACAAGTATCATCAAGAATGGGTGAATAAATATTTGCTGGTATTTTGGAAACTCGTTATTTCTTAGAAGCTTGGCAACCCATCTCAATGAAAGTGCTCTTCCACAGTGTGTGCCTAGGGCTACTTGACGAGGAAACAAACCATAGAGACAAAACTGAGAGCTCCTTTATTTTGTCAAGTCTCAAAGAGCTACTACAAACCATGTTGGATTTAGAGTTCCAAATTCATCTATCTATATATGAGATAACAGAGGGAAACCTAAATATAAAAACCGCTACTGTCGACGAACGCTTCAACCTAGAAGAACAAAATTTTGTGAGCCAATTGGGATTTGTGTACTGATCATTACCACGAAGTATCATCAAGCTTGGGTGAAAAAATATTTGCTGGTATTTCGGAAACTCGTTTTTTCTTAGAAGATTGGCAACCCCTCTCAATGAAAGTGCTTTTCCACAGTCTGTGCCTAAGGTTACTTGAAGAGGAAACAAACAATAGAGACAAAACTGAGAACTCCTTTATTTTGTCAAGTTTCAAAGAGCTACTACAAACCATGTTGGATTTAGAGTTTCAAATTCATCTATCTATATAGGAGAGAACAGAGAGAAACCTAAATATAAAAACTGCTACTGTAGACGAACGCTTCAACCTAGTAGAACAAAATTTGGTGAGCCAAGTGGGATGTGTGTACTCATCATTACCACCAAGTATCATCAAGTTTAATTGAAAGAATATTTGCTGGTATTACGAAAACTCGATATTTCTTAGAAGCCTGGCAAACCCTCTCAGTGAAAGTGCTTTTCCACAGTCTGTGCCTAGGGCTACTTGAAGAGGAACCAAACCATAGAGACAAAACTGAGAACTCCTTTATTTTGTCAAGTTTCAAGGAGCTACTACAAAGCATGTTGGATTTAGAGTTCCAAATTCATCTATCTATATAGGAGAGAACAGATGAAACCTAAATATAAAAACTGCTACTGTAGAAGAACGCTTCAACCTAGAAGAACAAAATTTGGTGAGCCAAGTGGGATTTGTGTACCGATCATTAGCAAAAAGTATCATCAAGATTGGGTGAAAAAATGTTTGCTGGTATTTCGGAAACTCGTTCTTTCTTAGAAGCTTGGCAACCCATCTCAATGAAAGTGCTTTTCCACAGTCAGTTAATAGGGCTACTTGAAGAGGAAACAAACCACAGAGACAAAACAGGAAAGTTCTTTATTTTGTCAAGTTTCAAAGAGCTACTACAAACCATGCTGGATTTAGAGTTCCAAATATTTCTATCTATATAGGAGAGAACAGAGGGAATCGAAATATAAAAACTGCTACTCTAGACGAATGCTTCATCCTAGAAGAACAAAATTTGGTGAGCTAAGTGGGATTTGGGTACTGATCTTTACCACCAAGTATCATCAAGATTGGGTGAAAAAATATTTGCTGGTATTTCGGAAACTCGTAATTTCTTAGAAGATTGGCAAACCTTCTCAGTGAAAGTGCTTTTCCACAGTCTGTGCCTAGGGCTACTTGAAGAGGAACCAAACCATAGAGACAAACTGAGAACTCCTTTTTTGTCAAGTTTCAAAGAGCTACTACAAACCATGTTGGATTTAGATTTCCAAATTCATCTATCTATATAGGAGAGAACAGAGGGAAACCTAAATATAAAAACTGCTACTGTAGACGAAAGCTTCAAACTAGCAGAACAAAACTTCGTGAGCCAAGTGGGATTTGTGTACTGATCATTACCACCAAGAATCATAAAATTTGGGTGAAAAAATATTTGCTGGTATTTCGGAAACTCGTTATTTCTTAGAAGCTTGGCAACCCCTCTCAATGAAAGTGCTTTTCCACAGTCTGTGACTAGGGCTACTTGAAGAGGAAACAAACCATAGAGACAAAACTGAGAACTCCTTTATTTTGTTAAGTTTCAAAGAGCTACTATAAACCATGTTGGATTTAGAGTTCCAAATTCATCTATCTATATATGAGAGAACAGAGGAAAACCTAAATATAAAAACTGCTACTGTAGACGAACGCTTCAACCTAGAAGAACAAAATTTGGTGAGCCAAGTGCGATTTGTGTACTGATCATTAGCACCAAGTATCATCAAGATTGGGTGAAAAAATATTTGCTGGTATTTCGAAAAATCATTATTTCTTAGAAGCTTGGCAAACCCTCTCAATGAACATGCTTTTAAACAGGCTGTGCCTAGGGCTACTTGAAGAGGAAACAAACCATAGAGACAAAACTGAGAACTCCTTTTTTTTGTCAAGTTTCAAAGAGCTACTACAAACCATGTTGTATTTAGAGTTCCAAATTCATCTATCTATATGGGAGAGAACAGAGGGAAACCTAAATATAAAAACTGCTACTGTAGACGAACGCTTCAACTTAGAAGAACAAAATTTGGTGAGCCAAGTTCGATTTGTGTACTGATCATTACCAACAAGTATTATCAAGTTTGGGTGAAAAAATATTTGCTGGTATTTCGGAAACTCGTTATTTCTTAGAAGCATGGCAACCCCTCTCAATGAAAGTGCTTTCCACAGTCTGTGCCTAGGGCTACTTGAAGAGGATACAAACCATAGAGACAAAACTGAGTACTCCTTTATTTTGTCAAGTTTCAAAGATGTACTACAAACCATGTTGGATTTAGTTTTCCAAATATTTCTATCTATATATCAGAGAATCGAGGGAAACCTAAATATAAAAACTGTTACTGTAGACGAACGCTTCAACCTAGAAGAACAAAATTTGGTGACCCAAGTGGGATTTGTGTACTGATCATTACCACCAAGTATCGTCAAGATTGGGTGAATAAATATTTGCTGGTATTTTGGAAACTCGTTATTTCTTAGAAGCTTGGCAACCCATCTCAATGAAAGTGCTTTTCCACAGTGTGTGCCTAGGGCTACTTGAAGAGGAAACAAACCATAGAGACAAACTGAGAGCTCCTTTATTTTGTCAAGTCTCAAAGAGCTACTACAAACCATGTTGGATTTAGAGTTCCAAATTCATCTATCTATATATGAGATAACAGAGGGAAACCTAAATATAAAAACTGCTACTGTCGACGAACGCTTCAACCTAGAAGAACAAAATTTTGTGAGCCAATTGGGATTTGTGTACTGATCATTACCACGAAGTATCATCAAGCTTGGGTGAAAAAATATTTGCTGGTATTTCGGAAACTCGTTTTTTTCTTAGAAGATTGGCAACCCCTCTCAATGAAAGTGCTTTTCCACAGTCTGTGCCTAAGGTTACTTGGAAGAGGAAACAAACAATAGAGACAAAACTGAGAACTCTTTATTTTGTCAAGTTTCAAAGAGCTACTACAAACCATGTTGGATTTAGAGTTCCAAATTCATCTATCTATATAGGAACAGAGAGAAACCTAAATATAAAACTGCTACTGTAGACGAACGCTTCAACCTAGTAGAACAAAATTTGGTGAGCCAAGTGGGATGTGTGTACTCATCATTACACAAGTATCATCAAGTTGGGTGAAAAAATATTTTGCTGGTATTTTGGAAACTTGCTATTTCTTAGAAGCTTGGCAACCATCTCAATGAAAGTGCTTTTCCACAGTCAGTTCCTAGGGCTACTTGAAGAGGAAACAAACCATAGAGACAAAACAGGAAAGTTCTTTATTTGTCAAGTTTCAAAGAGCTACTACAAACCATGCTGGATTTAGAGTTCCAAATATTTCTATCTATATAGGAGAGAACAGAGGGGATCGAAATATAAAAACTGCTACTCTAGACGAATGCTTCATCCTAGAAGAACAAAATTTGGTGAGCTAAGTGGGATTTGGGTACTGATCATTACCACCAAGTATCATCAAGATTGGTGAAAAATATTTGCTGGTATTTCGGAAACTCGTAATTTCTTAGAAGATTGGCAAACCCTCTCAGTGAAAGTGCTTTTCACAGTCTGTGCCTAGGGCTACTTGAAGAGGAACCAAACCATAGAGACAAACTGAGAACTCTTTTTTGTCAAGTTTCAAAGAGCTACTACAAACCATGTTGGATTTTGATTTCCAAATATTTCATTCTATATAGGAGAGAACAGAGGGAAACCTAAATATAAAAACTGCTACTGTAGACGAAAGCTTCAAATAGCAGAACAAACTTCGTGAGCCAAGTGGGATTTGTGTACTGATCATTACCACCAAGAATCATCAAATTTGGGTGAAAAAATATTTGCTGGTATTTCGGAAACTCGTTATTTCTTAGAAGCATGGCAACCTCTCTCAATGAAAGTGCTTTCCACAGTCTGTGCCTAGGGCTACTTGAAGAGGAAACAAACCATAGAGACAAAACTGAGTACTCCTTTATTTTGTCAAGTTTCAAAGATGTACTACAAACCATGTTGGATTTTAGATTTCCAAATATTTCTATCTATATATATAGAGAATCGAGGGAAACCTAAATATAAAAACTGTTACTGTATACGAACGCTTCAACCTAGAAGAACAAAGTTTGGTGACCCAAGTGGGATTGTGTACTGATCATTACCACCAAGTATCATCAAGATTGGGTGAATAAATATTTGCTGGTATTTTGGAAACTCGTTATTTCTTAGAAGCTTGGCAACCCATCTCAATGAAAGTGCTTTTCCACAGTGTGTGCCTAGGGCTACTTGAAGAGGAAACAAACCATAGAGACAAACTGAGAGCTCCTTTATTTGTCAAGTCTCAAAGAGCTACTACAAACCATGTTGTATTTAGAGTTCCAAATTCATCTATCTATATATGAGATAACAGAGGAAACCTAAATATAAAAACTGCTACTGTCGACGAACGCTTCAAGCTAGAAGAACAAAATTTTGTGAGCCAATTGGGATTTGTGTACTGATCATTACCACGAAGTATCATCAAGCTTGGGTGAAAAAATATTTGCTGGTATTTCGGAAACTCGTTTTTTCTTAGAAGATTGGCAACCCTCTCAATGAAAGTGCTTTTCCACAGTCTGTGCCTAAGTGGTACTTGAAGAGGAAACAAACAATAGAGACAAAACTGAGAACTCCTTTATTTTGTCAAGTTTCAAAGAGCTACTACAAACCATGTTGGATTTAGAGTTCCAAATTCATCTATCTATATAGGAGAGAACAGAGAGAAACCTAAATATAAAAACTGCTACTGTAGACGAACGCTTCAACCTATAAGAACAAAATTTGGTGAGCCAAGTGGGATGTGTGTACTCATCATTACCACCAAGTATCATCAAGTTTGGGTGAAAAAATATTTGCTGGTATTTTGGAAACTCGATATTTCTTAGAAGCTTGGCAACCCATCTCAATGAAAGTGCTTTTCACAGTCATTTCCTAGGGCTACTTGAAGAGGAACAAACCATAGAGACACAAAACAGGAAAGTTCTTTATTTTGTCAAGTTTCAAAGAGCTACTACAAACCATGCTGGATTAGAGTTCCAAATATTTCTATCTATATAGGAGAGAACAGAGGGGATCGAAATATAAAAACTGCTACTCTAGACGAATGCTTCATCCTAGAAGAACAAAATTTGGTGAGCTAAGTGGGATTTGGGTACTGATCATTACCACCAAGTATCATCAAGATTGGGTGAAAAAATATTTGCTGGTATTTCGGAACTCGTAATTTCTTAGAAGATTGGCACACCCTCTCAGTGAAAGTGCTTTTCCACAGTCTGTGCCTAGGGCTACTTGAAGAGGAACCAAACCATAGAGACAAACTGAGAACTCCTTTTTTGTCAAGTTTCAAAGAGCTACTACAAACCATGTTGGATTTAGATTTCCAAATTCCATCTATCTATATAGGAGAGAACAGAGGAAAACCTAAATATAAAAACTGCTACTGTAGACGAAAGCTTCAAACTAGCAGAACAAAACTTCGTGAGCCAAGTGGGATTTGTGTACTGATCATTACCACCAAGAATCATCAAATTTGGGTGAAAAAATATTTGCTGGTATTTCGGAAACTCGTTATTTCTTAGAGCTTGGCAACCCCTCTCAATGAAAGTGCTTTTCCACAGTCTGTGACTAGGGCTACTTGAAGAGGAAACAAACCATAGAGACAAAACTGAGAACTCCTTTATTTTGTTAAGTTTCAAAGAGCTACTATAAACCATGTTGGATTTAGAGTTCCAAATTCATCTATCTATATAATGAGAGAACAGAGAAAACCTAAATATAAAAACTGCTACTGTAGACGAACGCTTCAACCCAGAAGAACAAAATTTGTGAGCCAAGTTGCGATTTGTGTACTGATCATTATCACCAAGTATCATCAAGTTGGGTGAAAATATATTTGCTGGTATTTCGGAAAATCATTATTTCTTAGAAGCTTGGCAACCCTCTCAATGAACATGCTTTTAAACAGCTGTGCCTAGGGCTACTTGAAGAGGAAACAAACCATAGAGACAAAACTGAGAACTCTTTTTTTTGTCAAGTTTCAAAGAGCTACTACAAACCATGTTGTATTTAGAGTTTCCAAATTCATCTATCTATATGGGAGAGAACAGAGGGAAACCTAAATATAAAAACTGCTACTGTAGACGAACGCTTCAACTTAGAAGAACAAAATTTTGGTGATCCAAGTGGGATTTGTGTACTGATCATTACCAACAAGTATTATCAAGTTTGG
>NW_027517932.1:0-38293 GCF_048772815.1 Callospermophilus lateralis
CAAGTTTCAAGGAGGTAGCACAAACCGTGTTTGATTTAAAATTCCAAACACAGCTATCTATGTAGGAGAAAACAGAGTGAAACCTAAAAATTCAAACTGTTACTGGAAAAGAGCGCTTCAACCTAGAAGAATAAAAATTTTGCAGCCCAGTGGGATTAGTGAACTGATCATTACCACCAAGTATCATCAAGATTTGGTGAAAAAATGTTTGCTGAGTTTTGAGCAAACTAGTAGTTTTTTGGAAGCTTGGCAACCCCTTTCAAATGAAAGTGCTTTTCGCCAGTCTCTGCATGGGGTCCTTCAAGAGGAAACAAACCATAGAGATAGAACGTAGAACTACTTCATTTGGTCAAGTTTCAAGGAGGTAGCACAAACCGTGTTTGATTTAGAATTCCAAACACTGCTATGTATGTAGTAGAAAACAGAGTGAAACCTAAAAATTCAAACTGTTACTGGAAACGAATGCTTTAACCTAGAAGAATGAAAATTGGGCAGCCAAGTGGGATTAGTGAACTGATCATTACCACCAAGTTTCATCAAGATTTGGTGAAAAAATGTTTGCTGAGATTTCTGCAAACTAGTAGTTTTTTGGAAGCTTGGCAACCCCTTTCAAACGAAAGTGTTTTTCGCCAGTCTCTGCATGGGGTAGTTCAAGAGGGAACAAACCATAGAGATAGAACTTAGAACTACTTCATTTCGTCAAGTTTCAAGGAGCTAGCGCAAACCGTGTTTGATGTAGATTTTGAAACACATCTATCTATATAGCAGAAAACAGAGTGAAACCTAAAAATTCAAAGTGTTAGTGGAAACGAAAGCTTGAACCTAGAAGAGTGAAAATAGGGCAGCCAAGTGTGCTTAGTGAACTGATCATTACCACCAAGTATCATCAAGATTTTTTGAAAAAATGTTTGCTGAGATTTCAGCAAACTAGTAGTTTTTTGGAAGCTTGGCAACCCCTTTTCAAACGAAAGTGTTTTTCGCCAGTCTCTACATGGGGTACTTCAAGAGGAAACAAACCATACAGATAGAACTTAGAACTACTTCATTTGGTCAAGTTTCAAGGAGCTAGCACAAACCGTGTTTGATTTAGAATTCCAAACACAGCTATCTATGTAGGAGAAAACAGAGTGAAACCTAAAAATTCAAAAATGTTACGTGAAATGAATGCTTCAACCTAGAAGAATAAAAATTGTGCAGCCAATTGGGATTAGTGAACTGATCATTACCACGAAGTATCATCAAGATTTGGTGAAAAAATGTTTGCTGAGATTTCAGCAAACTAGTAGTTTTTTGGATGCTTGGCAACCCCTTTCAAACGAGAGTGTTTTTCGCCAGTCTCTGCATGGGGTACTTCAAGAGGAAACAAACCATAGAGATAGAACTTAGAACTACTTCATTTGGTCAAGTTTTAAGGAGCTAGCACAAACCGTGTTTGATTTAGAATTCCAAACACAGCTATCTATTTAGGAGAAAACAGAGTGAAAACTAAAAATTCAAAGTGTTACTGGAAACGAGTCCTTTAACCTAGAAGAATAAAAATTGGGCAGCAGTGGGATTAGTGAACTGATCATTACCAACAAGTATCATCAAGATTTGGTGAAAAAATGTTTGCTGAGATTTCTGCAAACTAGTAGTTTTTTGGAAGCTTGGCAACCCCTTTCAAACGAAAGTGTTTTTCGCCAGTCTCTGCATGGGGTACTTCAAGAGGAAACAAACCATAGAGATAGAACTTAGAACTACTTCATTTGGTCAAGTTTCAAGGAGCTAGCACAAACCGTGTTTAATTTAGAGTTTCAAACACATCTCTCTATATATCAGAAAACAGAGTGAAACCTAAAAATTCAAAGTGTTAGTGAAAACGAACGCTTGAACCTAGAAGAATGAAAATTGGGCAGCCAAGTGGGCTTAGTGAACTGATCAATACCACCAAGTATCATCAAGATTTGGTGAAAAAATGTTTGCTGAGATTTCAGCAAACTAGTAGTTTTTTGGAACCTTGGCAACCCCTTTCAAACGAAAGTGTTTTTCGAAAGTCTCTGCATGGGGTACTTCAAGAGGAAACAAACCATAGAGATAGAACTTAGAAGTACTTCATTAGGTCAAGTTTCAAGGAGCTAGCACAAACCGTGTTTGATTTAGAGTTTCAAACACATCTATCTATATAGCAGAAAACAGAGTGAAACCTAAAAATTCAAAGTGTTACTGGAAACGAAAGCTTGAATCTAGATGAGTGAAAATTGGGCAGCCAAGTATGCTTAGTGAACTGATCAATACCACCAAGTATCATCAAGATTTGTTGAAAAAATGTTTGGTGAGATTTCAGAAAACTAGTTGTTTTTTGGAAGCTTGGCAACCCCTTTCAAATGAAAGTGCTTTTCGCCAGTCTCTGCATGGGGTACTTCAAGAGGAAACAAACCATAGAGATAGAACTTAGAACTACTTCATTTGGTCAAGTTTAAAGATGCTAGCACAAACCGTGTTTGATTTAGAATTCCAAACACAGCTATGTATGTAGGAGAAAACAGAGTGAAACCTAAAAATTCAAACTGTTACTGGAAACGAATGCTTTAACCAAGAAGAATGAAAATTTTCAGCCAAGTGGGATTAGTGAACTGATCATTACCACCAAGTATCATCAATATTTGGTGAAAAAATGTTTGCTGAGATTTCTGCAAACTAGTAGTTTTTTGGATGCTTGGCAACCCCTTTCAAACGAGAGTGTTTTTCGCCAGTCTCTGCATGGGGTACTTCAAGAGGAAACAAACCAAAGAGATAGAACTTAGAACTACTTCATTTGGTCAAGTTTCAAGGAGCTAGCACAAACCGTGTTTTGATTTAGAATTTCAAACACAGCTATCTATGTAGGAGAAAACAGAGTGAAACCTAAAATTTCAATCTGTTACTGGAAACGAATGCTTCAACCTAGAAGAATAAAAATTGGGCAGCCAAGTGTGATTAGTGAACTGATCATTACCCCCAAGTATCATCAAGATTTGGTGAAAAAATGTTTGCTGAGATTTCAGCAAACTAGTAGTTTTTTGGAAGCTTGGAAACCCCTTTCAAATAAAAGTGTTTTTCGCCAGTCTCTTCATGGGGTACTTCAAGAGGAAACAAACCATAGAGATAGAACTTAGAACTACTTCATTTTGTCAAGTTTCAAGGAGCTAGCACAAACCGTGTTTGATTTAGTATTCCAAACACAGCTATCTATGTAGGAGAAAACAGAGTGAAACCTAAAAATTCAAACTGTTACTGGAAACGAATGCTTCAACCTAGAAGAATAAAAAATGTCAGCCAATTGGGATTAGTGAACTGATCATTACCACCAAGTATCATCAAGATTTGGTGAAAAAATGTTTGCTGAGATTTCAGCAAACTAGTAGTTTTTTGGAAGCTTGGCAACCCCTTTCAAACGAAAGTGTTTTTCGCCAGTCTCTGCATGGGGTACTTCAAGAGGAAATAAACCATAGAGATAGAACTTAGAACTACTTCATTTGGTCAAGTTTCAAGGAGCTAGCACAAACCGTGTTTGATTTAGAGTTTCAAACACATCTATCTATATAGCAGAATACAGAGTGAAACCTAAAAATTCAAAGTGTTACTGGAAACGAACGCTTGAACCTAGAAGAGTGACAATTGGGCAGCCAAGTGTGCTTAGTGAACTGATCATTACCACCACGTATCATCAAGATTTGGTGAAAAAATGTTTGCTGAGATTTCAGGAAACTAGTAGTTTTTTGGAAGCTTGGCAACCCCTTTCAAACGAAAGTGTTTTTCGCCAGTCTCTGCATGGGGTACTTCAATGGAAACAAACCATAGAGAGAGAACTTAGAACTACTTCATTTGGTCAAGTTACAAGGAGCTAGCACAAACCGTGTTTGATTTAGAATTCCAAAAACAGCTATCTATGTAGGAGAAAACAGAGTGAAACCTAAAAATTCAAACTGTTACTGGAAACGAATGCTTCAACCTAGAAGAATAAAAATTGGGCAGCCAAGTGGGATTAGTGAACTGATCATTACCACCAAGTATCATCAAGATTTGGTGAAAAAATGTTTGCTGAGATTTCAGGAAACTAGTAGTTTTTTGGAAGCTTGGCAACCCCTTTAAAACGAAAGTGTTTTTCGCCAGTCTCTGCATGGGGTACTTCAAGAGGAAACAAACCATAGAGATAGAACTTAGAACTACTTCATTTGGTCAAGTTTCAAGGAGCTAGCACAAACCGTGTTTGATTTAGAATCCCAAACACAGCTATCTATGTAGGAGAAAACAGAGTGAAACCTAAAAATTCAAACTGTTACTGGAAACGAATGCTTCAACCTAGAAGAATAAATTTTGGGCAGCCAATGGGGATTAGTGAACTGATCATTACCACCAAGTATCATCAAGATTTGGTGAAAAAATGTTTGCTGAGATTTCAGCAAACTAGTAGTTTTTTGGAAGCTTGGCAACCCCTTTCAAATGAAACGGTTTTTCGCCACCTTCTGCAAGGGGTACTTCAAGAGGAAACAAACCATAGAGATAGAACTTAGAACTACTTCATTTGGTCAAGTTTCAATGAGCTAGCACAAACCGTGTTTGATTTAGAGTTTCAAACACATCTATCTATATAGGAGAAAATAGAGTGAAACCTAAAAATTCAAAGTGTTACTGGAAACGAACGCTTGAACCTAGAAGAGTGAAAATTGGGCAGCCAAGTGTGCTTAGTGAACTGATCATTACCACCAAGTATCATCAAGATTTTTTGAAAAAATGTTTCCTGAGATTTCAGCAAACTAGTAGTTTTTTGGAAGCTTGGCAACCCCTTTCAAATGAAAGTGTTTTTCGCCAGTCTCTGCATGGGGTACTTCAAGAGGAAACAAACCATAGAGAGAGAACTTAGAACTACTTCATTTTGTCAAGTTTCAAGGAGCTAGCACAAACCGTGTTTGATTTAGAATTCCAAACACAGCTATCTATGTAGGAGAAAACAGAGTGAAACCTGAAAATTCAAACTGTTACTGGAAACGAACGCTTTAACCTAGAAGAGTGAAAATTGGGCAGCCAAGTGGGCTTAGAGAACTGATCATTACCACCAAGTATCATAAAGACTTGGTGAAAAAACGTTTGCTGAGATTCAGCAAACTAGTAATTTTTTGGAAGCTTGGCAACCCCTTTCAAACGGAAGTGTTTTTTGCCAGTCTCTGCATGGGGTACTTCAGGAGGAAACAAACCATAGAGATAGAACTTAGAACTACTTCATTTGGTCAAGTTTCAGGGAGCTAGCCCAAACCGTGTTTGATTTAGAATTCCAAACACAGCTATCTATGTAGGAGAAAAGAGTGAAACCTAAAAATTCAAACTGTTACTGGAAACGAATGCTTCGACCTAGAACAATTAAAATTGGGCAGCCAAGTGGGATTAGTGAACTGATCATTACCACCAAGTATCATCAAGTTTTGGTGAAAAAAATGTTTGCTGAGATTTCAGCAAACTAGTAGTTTTTTGGAAGCTTGGCAACCCCTTTCAAACGAAAGTGTTTTTCGCCAGTCTCTGCATGGGGTACTTCAAGAGGAAACAAACCATTGAGATAGAACTTAGAACTACTTCATTTGGTCAAGTTTCAAGGAGCTAGCACAAACCGTGTTTGATTTAGGGTTTCAAACACATCTATCTATATAGCAGAAAACAGAGTGAAACCTAAAATTCAAAATGTTACTGGAAACGAACGCTTGAACCTAGAAGAGTGAAAATTGGGCTGCCAAGTGGGCTTAGTGAACTGTTCATTACCACCAAGTATCATCAAGATTTGGTGAAAAAATGTTTGCTGAGATTTCAGCAAACTAGTAGTTTTTTGGAAGCTTGGCAACCCCTTTCAAACGAAAGTGCTTTTCGCCAGTCTCTGCATGGGGTACTTCAAGAGGAAACAAACCATAGAGATAGAACTTAGAACTACTTCATTTGGTCAAGTTTCAAGGAGCTAGCACAAACCGTGTTTGATTTAGTTTTCCAAACACAGTTATCTATGTAGGAGAAAACAGAGTGAAACCTAAAATTTCAAACTGTTACTGGAAACGAATGCTTCAACCTAGAAGAATAAAAATTGGGCAGCCAAGTGGGCTTAGTGAACTGATCATTACCACCAAGTATCATCAAGATTTGGTGAAAAAATGTTTGCTGAGATTTCAGCAAACTAGAAGTTTTTTGGAAGCTTGGCAACCCCTTTCATACGAAAGTGTTTCTCGCCAGTCTCTGCATGGGGTACTTCAAGAGGAAACAAACCATTGAGATAGAACTTAGAACTACTTTATTTGGTCAAGTATCAAGGAGCAAGCAGAAACCGTGTTTGATTTAGAGTTTCAAACACATCTATCTATATAGCAGAAAAAAAAGTGAAACCTAAAAATTCAAAGTGTTACTGGAAACGAACGCTTGAACCTAGAAGAGTGAGAATTGGGCAGACAAGTGGGCTTAGAGAACTGATCATTACCACCAAGTATCATCAAGATTTGGTGAAAAAATGTTTGCTGAGATTTCAGGAAACTAGTAGTTTTTTGGAAGCTTGGCAACCCCTTTCATACGAAAGTGTTTTTCGCCAGTCTCTGCATGGGGTACTTCAAGAGGAAAAAACCATAGAGATAGAACTTAGAACTACTTCATTTGGTCAAGTTTCAAGGAGCTAGAACAAACCGTGTTTGATTTAGAATTCCAAACACAGCTATCTATGTAGGAGAAAACAGAGTGAAACCTAAAATTTCAAACTGTTACTGGAAACGAATGCTTCAACCTAGAAGAATAAAAATTGGGCAGCCAAGAGGGATTATTGAACTGATCATTACCACCAAGTATCATCAAGATTTGTTGAAAAAAATGTTTGCTGAGATTTCAGCAAACTAGTAGTTTTTTGGAAGCTTGGCAACCCCTTTCAAACGAAAGGGTTTTTCGCCAGTCTCTGCATGGGGTACTTCAAGAGAAAACAAACCATAGAGATAGAACTTAGAACTACTTCATTTTGGCAATTTTCAAGGACTAGCACAAACCGTGTTTGATTTAGAATTCCAAACACAGCTATCTATGTAGGAGAAAACAGAGTGAATCCTAAAAATTCAAACTGTTACTGGAAACGAATGCTTCAACCTAGAAGAATAAAAATTGGGCAGCCAATTGGGATTAGTGAACTGATCATTACCACCAAGTATCATCAAGATTTGGTGAAAAAATGTTTGCTGAGATTTCAGCAAACTAGTAGTTTTTGGAAGCTTGGCAACCCCTTTCAAACGAAAGGGTTTTTCGCCACTCTCTGCAAGGGGTACTTCAAGAGGAAACAAACCATAGAGATAGAACTTAGAACTACTTCATTTGGTCAAGTTTCAAGGAGCTAGCACAAACCGTGTTTGATTTAGAGTTTCAAACACATCTATCTATATAGCAGAAAACAGAGTGAAACCTAAAAACTCAAAGTGTTACTGGAAATGAACGCTTGAACCTAGAAGAGTGAAAATTGGGCAGCCAAGTGGGATTAGTGAACTGATCATTACCACCAAGTATCATCAAGATTTGGTGAAAAAATATTTGCTGAGATTTCAGCAAACTAGTAGTTTTTTGAAAGCTTGGCAACCCCTTTCAATCGAAAGTGTTTTTCGCCAGTCTCTGCATGGGCTACTTCAAGAGGAAAAAAACCATAGAGACAGAACTTAGAACTACTTCATTTGGTCAAGTTTCAAGGAGCTAGCACAAACCGTGTTTGATTTAGAATTCCAAACACCGCTATCTATGTAGGAGAAAACAGAGTGAAACCTAAAAATTCAAACTGTTACTGGAAACGAATGCTTTAACCTAGAAGAATAAAAATTGGGCAGCCAAGTGGGATTAGTGAACTGATCATTACCACCAAGTATCATCAAGATTTGGTGAAAAAATGTTTGCTGAGATTTTTGCAAACTAGTATTTTTTTGGAAGCTTGGCAACCCCTTTCCAACGAAAGTGTTTTTCGCCAGTCTCTGCATGGGGTACTTCAAGAGGAAACAAACCATAGAGATAGAACTTAGAACTACTTCATTTGGTCAAGTTTCAAGGAGCTAGCACAAACCGTGTTTGATTTAGAGTTTCAAACACATCTATCTATATAGCAGAAAACAGAGTGAAACCTAAAAATTCAAAGTGTTACTGGAAACGAACGCTTGAACCTAGAAGAGTGAAAATTGGGCATCCAAGTGTGCTTAGTGAACTGATCATTACCACCAAGTATCATCAAGATTTGGTGAAAAAATGTTTGCTGAGATTTCAGGAAACTAGTAGTGTTTTGGAAGCTTGACAACCCCTTTCAAACGAAAGTGTTTTTCGCCAGTCTCTGCATGGGGTACTTCAAGAGGAAACAAACCAGAGAGAGAGAACTTAGAACTACTTCATTTTGTCAAGTTTCAAGGAGCTAGCACAAACCGTGTTTGATTTAGAATTCCAAACACAGCTATCTATGTAGGAGAAAACAGAATGAAACCTAAAATTTCAAACTGTTACTGGAAACGAACGCTTTAACCTAGAAGAGTGAAAATTGGGCAGCCAAGTGGGCTTAGTGAACTTATCATTACCACCAAGTATCATAAAGATTTGGTGAAAACACGTTTGCTGAGATTCAGAAAACTAGTAATTTTTTGGAAGCTTGGCAACCCCTTTCAAACGAAAGTGTTTTTTGCCAGTCTCTGCATGGGGTACTTCAGGAGGAAACAAACCATAGAGATAGAACTTAGAACTACTTCATTTGGTCAAGTTTCAAGGAGCTAGCCCAAACCGTGTTTGATTTAGAATTCCAAACACAGCTATCTATGTAGGAGAAAAGAGTGAAACCTAAAAATTCAAACTGTTACTGGAAACGAATGCTTCAACCTAGAACAATTAAAATTGGGCAGCCAAGTGGGATTAGTGAACTGATCATTACCACCAAGTATCATCAAGATTTGGTGAAAAAAATGTTTGCTGAGATTTCAGCAAACTAGTAGTTTTTTGGAAGCTTGGCAACCCCTTTCAAACGAAAGTGTTTTTCGCCAGTCTCTGCATGGGGTACTTCAAGAGGAAACAAACCATTGAGATAGAACTTAGAACTACTTCATTTGGTCAAGTTTCAAGGAGCTAGCACAAACCGTGTTTGATTTAGGGTTTCAAACACATCTATCTATATAGCAGAAAACAGAGTGAAACCTAAAATTCAAAATGTTACTGGAAACGAACGCTTGAACCTAGAAGAGTGAAAATTGGGCCGCCAAGTGGGCTTAGTGAACTGTTCATTACCACCAAGTATCATCAAGATTTGGTGAAAAAATGTTTGCTGAGATTTCAGCAAACTAGTAGTTTTTTGGAAGCTTGGCAACCCCTTTCAAACGAAAGTGCTTTTCGCCAGTCTCTGCATGGGGTACTTCAAGAGGAAACAAACCATAGAGATAGAACTTAGAACTACTTCATTTGGTCAAGTTTCAAGGAGCTAGCACAAACCGTGTTTGATTTAGTTTTCCAAACACAGTTATCTATGTAGGAGAAAACAGAGTGAAACCTAAAATTTCAAACTGTTACTGGAAACGAATGCTTCAACCTAGAAGAATAAAAATTGGGCAGCCAAGTGGGATTATTGAACTGATCATTACCACCAAGTATCATCAAGTTTTGGTGAAAAAAATGTTTGCTGAGATTTCAGCAAACTAGTAGTTTTTTGGAAGCTTGGCAACCCCTTTCAAACGAAAGTGTTTTTCGCCAGTCTCTGCATGGGGTACTTCAAGAGGAAACAATCCATAGAGATAGAACTTAGAACTACTTCATTTGGTCACGTTTCAAGGAGCTAGCACAAACCGTGTTTGATTTAGGGTTTCAAACACATCTATCTATATAGCAGAAAACAGAGTGAAACCTAAAATTCAAAATGTTACTGGAAACGAACGCTTGAACCTAGAAGAGTGAAAATTGGACAGCCCAGTGGGCTTAGTGAACTGATCAATACCATCAAGTATCTTCAAGATTTGGTGAAAAAATGTTTGCTGAGATTTCAGCAAACTAGTAGTTTTTTGGCAGCTTGGCAACCCCTTTCAAACGAAAGTGTTTTTCGCCAGTCTCTGCATGGGGTACTTCAAGAGGAAACAAACCATAGAGATAGAACTTAGAACTACTTTATTTGGTCAAGTATCAAGGAGCAAGCAGAAACCGTGTTTGATTTAGAGTTTCAAACACATCTATCTATATAGCAGAAAAAAAAGTGAAACCTAAAAATTCAAAGTGTTACTGGAAACGAACGCTTGAACCTAGAAGAGTGAGAATTGGGCAGACAAGTGGGATTAGTGAACTGATCATTACCACCAAGTATCATCAAGATTTGGTGAAAAAATGTTTGCTGAGATTTCAGCAAACTAGTAGTTTTTTGGAAGTTTGGAAACCCCTTTCAAAAGAAAGTGTTTTTCGCCAGTCTCTGCATGGGGTACTTCAAGAGGAAACAAACCAAAGAGATAGAACTTAGAACTACTTCATTTGGTCAAGTTTCAAGGAGCTAGCACAAACCGTGTTTGATTTAGAATTTCAAACACAGCTATCTATGTAGGAGAAAACAGAGTGAAACCTAAAATTTCAATCTGTTACTGGAAACGAATGCTTCAACCTAGAAGAATAAAAATTTGGCAGCCAAGTGTGATTAGTGAACTGATCATTACCCCCAAGTATCATCAAGATTTGGTGAAAAAATGTTTGCTGAGATTTCAGCAAACTAGTAGTTTTTTGGAAGCTTGGAAACCCCTTTCAAACGAAAGTGTTTTTCGCCAGTCTCTGCATGGGGTACTTCAAGAGGAAACAAACCATTGAGATAGAACTTAGAACTACTTCATTTGGTCAAGTTTCAAGGAGCTAGCACAAACCGTGTTTGATTTAGGGTTTCAAACACATCTATCTATATAGCAGAAAACAGAGTGAAACCTAAAATTCAAAATGTTACTGGAAACGAACGCTTGAACCTAGAAGAGTGAAAATTGGGCTGCCAAGTGGGCTTAGTGAACTGTTCATTACCACCAAGTATCATCAAGATTTGGTGAAAAAATGTTTGCTGAGATTTCAGCAAACTAGTAGTTTTTTGGAAGCTTGGCAACCCCTTTCAAACGAAAGTGCTTTTCGCCAGTCTCTGCATGGGGTACTTCAAGAGGAAACAAACCATAGAGATAGAACTTAGAACTACTTCATTTGGTCAAGTTTCAAGGAGCTAGCACAAACCGTGTTTGATTTAGTTTTCCAAACACAGTTATCTATGTAGGAGAAAACAGAGTGAAACCTAAAATTTCAAACTGTTACTGGAAACGAATGCTTCAACCTAGAAGAATAAAAATTGGGCAGCCAAGTGGGCTTAGTGAACTGATCATTACCACCAAGTATCATCAAGATTTGGTGAGAAAATATTTGCTGAGATTTCAGCAAACTAGAAGTTTTTTGGAAGCTTGGCAACCCCTTTCATACGAAAGTGTTTTTCGCCAGTCTCTGCATGGGGTACTTCAAGAGGAAACAAACCATAGAGATAGAACTTAGAACTACTTTATTTGGTCAAGTATCAAGGAGCAAGCAGAAACCGTGTTTGATTTAGAGTTTCAAACACATCTATCTATATAGCAGAAAAAAAAGTGAAACCTAAAATTTCAAAGTGTTACTGGAAACGAACGCTTGAACCTAGAAGAGTGAGAATTGGGCAGACAAGTGGGCTTAGAGAACTGATCATTACCACCAAGTATCATCAAGATTTGGTGAAAAAATGTTTGCTGAGATTTCAGGAAACTAGTAGTTTTTTGGAAGCTTGGCAACCCCTTTCATACGAAAGTGTTTTTCGCCAGTCTCTGCATGGGGTACTTCAAGAGGAAAAAACCATAGAGATAGAACTTAGAACTACTTCATTTGGTCAAGTTTCAAGGAGCTAGAACAAACCGTGTTTGATTTAGAATTCCAAACACAGCTATCTATGTAGGAGAAAACAGAGTGAAACCTAAAATTTCAAACTGTTACTGGAAACGAATGCTTCAACCTAGAAGAATAAAAATTGGGCAGCCAAGAGGGATTATTGAACTGATCATTACCACCAAGTATCATCAAGATTTGTTGAAAAAAATGTTTGCTGAGATTTCAGCAAACTAGTAGTTTTTTGGAAGCTTGGCAACCCCTTTCAAACGAAAGTGTTTTTCGCCAGTCTCTGCATGGGGTACTTCAAGAGAAAACAAACCATAGAGATAGAACTTAGAACTACTTCATTTGGTCAAGTTTCAAGGAGCTAGCACAAACCGTGTTTGATTTAGAGTTTCAAACACATCTATCTATATAGCAGAATACAGAGTGAAACCTAAAAATTCAAAGCTTTACTGGAAACGAATGCTTCAACCTAGAAGAATAAATTTTGGGCAGCCAATGGGGATTAGTGAACTGATCATTACCACCAAGTATCATCAAGATTTGGTGAAAAAATGTTTGCTGAGATTTCAGCAAACTAGTAGTTTTTTGGAAGCTTAACAACCCCTTTCAAATGAAAGGGTTTTTCGCCACTCTCTGCAAGGGGTACTTCAAGAGGAAACAAACCATAGAGATAGAACTTAGAACTACTTCATTTGGTCAAGTTTCAAGGAGCTAGCACAAACCGTGTTTGATTTAGAGTTTCAAACACATCTATCTATATAGCAGAAAATAGAGTGAAACCTAAAAATTCAAAGTGTTACTGGAAACGAACGCTTGAACCTAGAAGAGTGAAAATTGCGCAGCCAAGTGTGCTTAGTGAACTGATCATTACCACCAAGTATCATCAAGATTTTTTGAAAAAATGTTTGCTGAGATTTCAGCAAACTAGTAGTTTTTTGGAAGCTTGGAAACCCCTTTCAAATGAAAGTGTTTTTCGCCAGTCTCTGCATGGGGTACTTCAAGAGGAAACAAACCATAGAGAGAGAACTTAGAACTACTTCATTTTGTCAAGTTTCAAGGAGCTAGCACAAACCGTGTTTGATTTAGAATTCCAAACACAGCTATCTATGTAGGAGAAAACAGAGTGAAACCTGAAAATTCAAACTGTTACTGGAAACGAACGCTTTAACCTAGAAGAGTGAAAATTGGGCAGCCAAGTGGGCTTAGAGAACTGATCATTACCACCAAGTATCATAAAGATTTGGTGAAAAAACGTTTGCTGAGATTCAGCAAACTAGTAATTTTTTGGAAGCTTGGCAACCCCTTTCAAACGAAAGTGTTTTTTGCCAGTCTCTGCATGGGGTACTTCAGGAGGAAACAAACCATAGAGATAGAACTTAGAACTACTTCATTTGGTCAAGTTTCAAGGAGCTAGCCCAAACCGTGTTTGATTTAGAATTCCAAACACAGCTATCTATGTAGGAGAAAAGAGTGAAACCTAAAAATTCAAACTGTTACTGGAAACGAATGCTTCAACCTAGAACAATTAAAATTGGGCAGCCAAGTGGGATTAGTGAACTGATCATTACCACCAAGTATCATCAAGATTTGGTGAAAAAAATGTTTGCTGAGATTTCAGCAAACTAGTAGTTTTTTGGAAGCTTGGCAACCCCTTTCAAACGAAAGTGTTTTTCGCCAGTCTCTGCATGGGGTACTTCAAGAGGAAACAAACCATTGAGATAGAACTTAGAACTACTTCATTTGGTCAAGTTTCAAGGAGCTAGCACAAACCGTGTTTGATTTAGGGTTTCAAACACATCTATCTATATAGCAGAAAACAGAGTGAAACCTAAAATTCAAAATGTTACTGGAAACGAACGCTTGAACCTAGAAGAGTGAAAATTGGGCCGCCAAGTGGGCTTAGTGAACTGTTCATTACCACCAAGTATCATCAAGATTTGGTGAAAAAATGTTTGCTGAGATTTCAGCAAACTAGTAGTTTTTTGGAAGCTTGGCAACCCCTTTCAAACGAAAGTGCTTTTCGCCAGTCTCTGCATGGGGTATTTCAAGAGGAAACAAACCATAGAGATAGAACTTAGAACTACTTCATTTGGTCAAGTTTCAAGGAGCTAGCACACACCGTGTTTGATTTAGTTTTCCAAACACAGTTATCTATGTAGGAGAAAACAGAGTGAAACCTAAAATTTCAAACTGTTACTGGAAACGAATGCTTCAACCTAGAAGAATAAAAATTGGGCAGCCAAGTGGGATTATTGAACTGATCATTACCACCAAGTATCATCAAGTTTTGGTGAAAAAAATGTTTGCTGAGATTTCAGCAAACTAGTAGTTTTTTGGAAGCTTGGCAACCCCTTTCAAACGAAAGTGTTTTCGCCAGTCTCTGCATGGGGTACTTCAAGAGGAAACAAACCATTGAGATAGAACTTAGAACTACTTCATTTGGTCAAGTTTGAAGGAGCTAGCACAAACCGTGTTTGATTTAGGGTTTCAAACACATCTATCTATATAGCAGAAAACAGAGTGAAACCTAAAATTCAAAATGTTACTGGAAACGAACGCTTGAACCTAGAAGAGTGAAAATTGGGCCGCCAAGTGGGCTTAGTGAACTGTTCATTACCACCAAGTATCATCAAGATTTGGTGAAAAAATGTTTGCTGAGATTTCAGCAAACTAGTAGTTTTTTGGAAGCTTGGCAACCCCTTTCAAACGAAAGTGCTTTTCGCCAGGCTCTGCATGGGGTACTTCAAGAGGAAACAAACCATAGAGATAGAACTTAGAACTACTTCATTTGGTCAAGTTTCAAGGAGCTAGCACAAACCGTGTTTGATTTAGTTTTCCAAACACAGTTATCTATGTAGGAGAAAACAGAGTGAAACCTAAAATTTCAAACTGTTACTGGAAACGAATGCTTCAACCTAGAAGAATAAAAATTGGGCAGCCAAGTGGGATTATTGAACTGATCATTACCACCAAGTATCATCAAGTTTTGGTGAAAAAAATGTTTGCTGAGATTTCAGCAAACTAGTAGTTTTTTGGAAGCTTGGCAACCCCTTTCAAACGAAAGTGTTTTTCGCCAGTCTCTGCATGGGGTACTTCAAGAGGAAACAATCCATAGAGATAGAACTTAGAACTACTTCATTTGGTCACGTTTCAAGGAGCTAGCACAAACCGTGTTTGATTTAGGGTTTCAAACACATCTATCTATATAGCAGAAAACAGAGTGAAACCTAAAATTCAAAATGTTACTGGAAACGAACGCTTGAACCTAGAAGAGTGAAAATTGGACAGCCCAGTGGGCTTAGTGAACTGATCAATACCATCAAGTATCTTCAAGATTTGGTGAAAAAATGTTTGCTGAGATTTCAGCAAACTAGTAGTTTTTTGGCAGCTTGGCAACCCCTTTCAAACGAAAGTGTTTTTCGCCAGTCTCTGCATGGGGTACTTCAAGAGGAAACAAACCATAGAGATAGAACTTAGAACTACTTTATTTGGTCAAGTATCAAGGAGCAAGCAGAAACCGTGTTTGATTTAGAGTTTCAAACACATCTATCTATATAGCAGAAAAAAAAGTGAAACCTAAAAATTCAAAGTGTTACTGGAAACGAACGCTTGAACCTAGAAGAGTGAGAATTGGGCAGACAAGTGGGATTAGTGAACTGATCATTACCACCAAGTATCATCAAGATTTGGTGAAAAAATGTTTGCTGAGCTTTCAGCAAACTAGTAGTTTTTTGGAAGCTTGGCAACCCCTTTCAAACGAAAGTGTTTTTCGCCAGTCTCTGCATGGGGTACTTCAAGAGGAAACAAACCAAAGAGATAGAACTTAGAACTACTTCATTTGGTCAAGTTTCAAGGAGCTAGCACAAACCGTGTTTGATTTAGAATTTCAAACACAGCTATCTATGTAGGAGAAAACAGAGTGAAACCTAAAATTTCAATCTGTTACTGGAAACGAATGCTTCAACCTAGAAGAATAAAAATTTGGCAGCCAAGTGTGATTAGTGAACTGATCATTACCCCCAAGTATCATCAAGATTTGGTGAAAAAATGTTTGCTGAGATTTCAGCAAACTAGTAGTTTTTTGGAAGCTTGGAAACCCCTTTCAAACGAAAGTGTTTTTCGCCAGTCTCTGCATGGGGTACTTCAAGAGGAAACAAACCATTGAGATAGAACTTAGAACTACTTCATTTGGTCAAGTTTCAAGGAGCTAGCACAAACCGTGTTTGATTTAGGGTTTCAAACACATCTATCTATATAGCAGAAAACAGAGTGAAACCTAAAATTCAAAATGTTACTGGAAACGAACGCTTGAACCTAGAAGAGTGAAAATTGGGCTGCCAAGTGGGCTTAGTGAACTGTTCATTACCACCAAGTATCATCAAGATTTGGTGAAAAAATGTTTGCTGAGATTTCAGCAAACTAGTAGTTTTTTGGAAGCTTGGCAACCCCTTTCAAACGAAAGTGCTTTTCGCCAGTCTCTGCATGGGGTACTTCAAGAGGAAACAAACCATAGAGATAGAACTTAGAACTACTTCATTTGGTCAAGTTTCAAGGAGCTAGCACAAACCGTGTTTGATTTAGTTTTCCAAACACAGTTATCTATGTAGGAGAAAACAGAGTGAAACCTAAAATTTCAAACTGTTACTGGAAACGAATGCTTCAACCTAGAAGAATAAAAATTGGGCAGCCAAGTGGGCTTAGTGAACTGATCATTACCACCAAGTATCATCAAGATTTGGTGAGAAAATATTTGCTGAGATTTCAGCAAACTAGAAGTTTTTTGGAAGCTTGGCAACCCCTTTCATACGAAAGTGTTTTTCGCCAGTCTCTGCATGGGGTACTTCAAGAGGAAACAAACCATAGAGATAGAACTTAGAACTACTTTATTTGGTCAAGTATCAAGGAGCAAGCAGAAACCGTGTTTGATTTAGAGTTTCAAACACATCTATCTATATAGCAGAAAAAAAAGTGAAACCTAAAAATTCAAAGTGTTACTGGAAACGAACGCTTGAACCTAGAAGAGTGAGAATTGGGCAGACAAGTGGGCTTAGAGAACTGATCATTACCACCAAGTATCATCAAGATTTGGTGAAAAAATGTTTGCTGAGATTTCAGGAAACTAGTAGTTTTTTGGAAGCTTGGCAACCCCTTTCATACGAAAGTGTTTTTCGCCAGTCTCTGCATGGGGTACTTCAAGAGGAAAAAACCATAGAGATAGAACTTAGAACTACTTCATTTGGTCAAGTTTCAAGGAGCTAGAACAAACCGTGTTTGATTTAGAATTCCAAACACAGCTATCTATGTAGGAGAAAACAGAGTGAAACCTAAAATTTCAAACTGTTACTGGAAACGAATGCTTCAACCTAGAAGAATAAAAATTGGGCAGCCAAGAGGGATTATTGAACTGATCATTACCACCAAGTATCATCAAGATTTGTTGAAAAAAATGTTTGCTGAGATTTCAGCAAACTAGTAGTTTTTTGGAAGCTTGGCAACCCCTTTCAAACGAAAGTGTTTTTCGCCAGTCTCTGCATGGGGTACTTCAAGAGAAAACAAACCATAGAGATAGAACTTAGAACTACTTCATTTGGTCAAGTTTCAAGGATCTAGCACAAACCGTGTTTGATTTAGAGTTTCAAACACATCTATCTATATAGCAGAATACAGAGTGAAACCTAAAAATTCAAAGTGTTACTGGAAACGAATGCTTCAACCTAGAAGAATAAATTTTGGGCAGCCAATGGGGATTAGTGAACTGATCATTACCACCAAGTATCATCAAGATTTGGTGAAAAAATGTTTGCTGAGATTTCAGCAAACTAGTAGTTTTTTGGAAGCTTAACCACCCCTTTCAAATGAAAGGGTTTTTCGCCACTCTCTGCAAGGGGTACTTCAAGAGGAAACAAACCATAGAGATAGAACTTAGAACTACTTCATTTGGTCAAGTTTCAAGGAGCTAGCACAAACCGTGTTTGATTTAGAGTTTCAAACACATCTATCTATATAGCAGAAAATAGAGTGAAACCTAAAAATTCAAAGTGTTACTGGAAACGAACGCTTGAACCTAGAAGAGTGAAAATTGGGCAGCCAAGTGTGCTTAGTGAACTGATCATTACCACCAAGTATCATCAAGATTTTTTGAAAAAATGTTTGCTGAGATTTCAGCAAACTAGTAGTTTTTTGGAAGCTTGGAAACCCCTTTCAAATGAAAGTGTTTTTCGCCAGTCTCTGCATGGGGTACTTCAAGAGGAAACAAACCATAGAGAGAGAACTTAGAACTACTTCATTTTGTCAAGTTTCAAGGAGCTAGCACAAACCGTGTTTGATTTAGTTTTCCAAACACAGTTATCTATGTAGGAGAAAACAGAGTGAAACCTAAAATTTCAAACTGTTACTGGAAACGAATGCTTCAACCTAGAAGAATAAAAATTGGGCAGCCAAGTGGGATTATTGAACTGATCATTACCACCAAGTATCATCAAGATTTGGTGAAAAAAATGTTTGCTGAGATTTCAGCAAACTAGTAGTTTTTTGGAAGCTTGGCAACCCCTTTCAAACGAAAGTGTTTTTCGCCAGTCTCTGCATGGGGTACTTCAAGAGGAAACAAACCATAGAGATAGAACTTAGAACTACTTCATTTGGTCACGTTTCAAGGAGCTAGCACAAACCGTGTTTGATTTAGGGTTTCAAACACATCTATCTATATAGCAGAAAACAGAGTGAAACCTAAAATTCAAAATGTTACTGGAAACGAACGCTTGAACCTAGAAGAGTGAAAATTGGACAGCCCAGTGGGCTTAGTGAACTGATCAATACCATCAAGTATCTTCAAGATTTGGTGAAAAAATGTTTGCTGAGATTTCAGCAAACTAGTAGTTTTTTGGCAGCTTGGCAACCCCTTTCAAACGAAAGTGTTTTTCGCCAGTCTCTGCATGGGGTACTTCAAGAGGAAACAAACCATAGAGATAGAACTTAGAACTACTTTATTTGGTCAAGTATCAAGGAGCAAGCAGAAACCGTGTTTGATTTAGAGTTTCAAACACATCTATCTATATAGCAGAAAAAAAAGTGAAACCTAAAAATTCAAAGTGTTACTGGAAACGAACGCTTGAACCTAGAAGAGTGAGAATTGGGCAGAAGTGGGCTTAGAGAACTGATCATTACCACCAAGTATCATCAAGATTTGGTGAAAAAATGTTTGCTGAGATTTCAGGAAACTAGTAGTTTTTTGGAAGCTTGGCAACCCCTTTCATACGAAAGTGTTTTTCGCCAGTCTCTGCATGGGGTACTTCAAGAGGAAAAAACCATAGAGATAGAACTTAGAACTACTTCATTTGGTCAAGTTTCAAGGAGCTAGAACAAACCGTGTTTGATTTAGAATTCCAAACACAGCTATCTATGTAGGAGAAAACAGAGTGAAACCTAAAATTTCAAACTGTTACTGGAAACGAATGCTTCAACCTAGAAGAATAAAAATTGGGCAGCCAAGAGGGATTATTGAACTGATCATTACCACCAAGTATCATCAAGATTTGTTGAAAAAAATGTTTGCTGAGATTTCAGCAAACTAGTAGTTTTTTGGAAGATTGGCAACCCCTTTCAAACGAAAGTGTTTTTCGCCAGTTTCTGCATGGGGTACTTCAAGAGAAAACAAACCATAGAGATAGAACTTAGAACTACTTCATTTTGGCAATTTTCAAGGACTAGCACAAACCGTGTTTGATTTAGAATTTCAAACACAGCTATCTATGTAGGAGAAAACAGAGTGAAACCTAAAAATTCAAACTGTTACTGGAAACGAATGCTTCAACCTAGAAGAATAAAAATTGGGCAGCCAATTGGGATTAGTGAACTGATCATTACCACCAAGTATCATCAAGATTTGGTGAAAAAATGTTTGCTGAGATTTCAGCAAACTAGTAGTTTTTTGGAAGCTTGGCAACCCCTTTCAAACGAAAGGGTTTTTCGCCACTCTCTGCAAGGGGTACTTCAAGAGGAAACAAACCATAGAGATAGAACTTAGAACTACTTCATTTGGTCAAGTTTCAAGGAGCTAGCACAAACCGTGTTTGATTTAGAGTTTCAAACACATCTATCTATATAGCAGAAAACAGAGTGAAACCTAAAAACTCAAAGTGTTACTGGAAATGAACGCTTGAACCTAGAAGAGTGAAAATTGGGCAGCCAAGTGGGATTAGTGAACTGATCATTACCACCAAGTATCATCAAGATTTGGTGAAAAAATATTTGCTGAGATTTCAGCAAACTAGTAGTTTTTTGAAAGCTTGGCAACCCCTTTCAATCGAAAGTGTTTTTCGCCAGTCTCTGCATGGGGTACTTCAAGAGGAAAAAAACCATAGAGAGAGAACTTAGAACTTCTTCATTTGGTCAAGTTTCAAGGAGCTAGCAAAAACCGTGTTTGATTTAGAATTCCAAACACCGCTATCTATGTAGGAGAAAACAGAGTGAAACCTAAAAATTCAAACTGTTACTGGAAACGAATGCTTTAACCTAGAAGAATAAAAATTGGGCAGCCAAGTGGGATTAGTGAACTGATCATTACCACCAAGTATCATCAAGATTTGGTGAAAAAATGTTTGCTGAGATTTTTGCAAACTAGTATTTTTTTGGAAGCTTGGCAACCCCTTTCCAACGAAAGTGTTTTTCGCCAGTCTCTGCATGGGGTACTTCAAGAGGAAACAAACCATAGAGATAGAACTTAGAACTACTTCATTTGGTCAAGTTTCAAGGAGCTAGCACAAACCGTGTTTGATTTAGAGTTTCAAACACATCTATCTATATAGCAGAAAACAGAGTGAAACCTAAAAATTCAAAGTGTTACTGGAAACGAACGCTTGAACCTAGAAGAGTGAAAATTGGGCAGCCAAGTGTGCTTAGTGAACTGATCATTACCACCAAGTATCATCAAGATTTGGTGAAAAAATGTTTGCTGAGATTTCAGGAAACTAGTAGTTTTTTGGAAGCTTGACAACCCCTTTCAAACGAAAGTGTTTTTCGCCAGTCTCTGCATGGGGTACTTCAAGAGGAAACAAACCAGAGAGAGAGAACTTAGAACTACTTCATTTTGTCAAGTTTCAAGGAGCTAGCACAAACCGTGTTTGATTTAGAATTCCAAACACAGCTATCTATGTAGGAGAAAACAGAATGAAACCTAAAATTTCAAACTGTTACTGGAAACGAACGCTTTAACCTAGAAGAGTGAAAATTGGGCAGCCAAGTGGGCTTAGTGAACTTATCATTACCACCAAGTATCATAAAGATTTGGTGAAAACACGTTTGCTGAGATTCAGAAAACTAGTAATTTTTTGGAAGCTTGGCAACCCCTTTCAAACGAAAGTGTTTTTTGCCAGTTTCTGCATGGGGTACTTCAAGAGGATACAAACCATAGAGATAGAACTTAGAACTACTTCATTTGGTCAAGTTTCAAGGAGCTAGCACAAACCGTGTTTGATTTAGAATTCCAAACACAGCTATCTATGTAGGAGAAAAGAGTGAAACCTAAAAATTCAAACTGTTACTGGAAACGAATGCTTCAACCTAGAAGAATAAAAATTGGGCAGCCAAGTGGGATTAGTGAACTGATCATTACCACCAAGTATCATCAAGTTTTGGTGAAAAAATGTTTGCTGTGATTTCAGTAAACTAAAAGTTTTTTTGAAGCTTTTCAACCCATTTCAAACGAAAGTGTTTTTCGCCACTCTCTGCAAGGGGTACTTCAAGAGGAAACAAACCATAGAGATAGAACTTAGAACTACTTCATTTGGTCAAGTTTCAAAAAGCTAGCACAAACCGTGTTTGATTTAGAGTTTCAAACACATCTATCTATATAGCAGAAAACAGAGTGAAACCTAAAAATTCAAAGTGTTACTGGAAACGAACGCTTGAACCTAGAAGAGTGACAATTGGGCAGCCAAGTGTGCTTAGTGAACTGATCATTACCACCAAGTATCATCAAGATTTGGTGAAAAAATGTTTGCTGAGATTTCAGGAAACTAGTAGTTTTTTGGAAGCTTGGCAACCCCTTTCAAACGAAAGTGTTTTTCGCCAGTCTCTGCATGGGGTACTTCAAGAGGAAACAAACCATAGAGATAGAACTTAGAACTACTTCATTTGGTCAAGTTTCAAGGAGCTAGCACAAACCGTGTTTGATTTAGAGTTTCAAACACATCTATCTATATAGCAGAAAACAGAGTGAAACCTAAAAATTCAAAGTGTTACTGGAAACGAACGCTTGAACCTAGAAGAGTGAAAATTGGGCAGCCAAGTGTGCTTAGTGAACTGATCATTACCACCAAGTATCATCAAGATTTGGTGAAAAAATGTTTGCTGAGATTTCAGGAAACTAGTAGTTTTTTGGAAGCTTGACAACCCCTTTCAAACGAAAGTGTTTTTCGCCAGTCTCTGCATGGGGTACTTCAAGAGGAAACAAACCAGAGAGAGAGAACTTAGAACTACTTCATTTTGTCAAGTTTCAAGGAGCTAGCACAAACCGTGTTTGATTTAGAATTCCAAACACAGCTATCTATGTAGGAGAAAACAGAATGAAACCTAAAAATTCAAACTGTTACTGGAAACGAACGCTTTAACCTAGAAGAGTGAAAATTGGGCAGCCAAGTGGGCTTAGTGAACTTATCATTACCACCAAGTATCATAAAGATTTGGTGAAAACACGTTTGCTGAGATTCAGAAAACTAGTAATTTTTTGGAAGCTTGGCAACCCCTTTGAAACGAAAGTGTTTTTTGCCAGTTTCTGCATGGGGTACTTCAAGAGGAAACAAACCATAGAGATAGAACTTAGAACTACTTCATTTGGTCAAGTTTCAAGGAGCTAGCACAAACCGTGTTTGATTTAGAATTCCAAACACAGCTATCTATGTAGGAGAAAAGCGTGAAACCTAAAAATTCAAACTGTTACTGGAAACGAATGCTTCAACCTAGAAGAATAAAAATTGGGCAGCCAAGTGGGATTAGTGAACTGATCATTACCACCAAGTATCATCAAGTTTTGGTGAAAAAATGTTTGCTGTGATTTCAGTAAACTAAAAGTTTTTTTGAAGCTTTTCAACCCATTTCAAACGAAAGTGTTTTTCGCCACTCTCTGCAAGGGGTACTTCAAGAGGAAACAAACCATAGAGATAGAACTTAGAACTACTTCATTTGGTCAAGTTTCAAAAAGCTAGCACAAACCGTGTTTGATTTAGAGTTTCAAACACATCTATCTATATAGCAGAAAACAGAGTGAAACCTAAAAATTCAAAGTGTTACTGGAAACGAACGCTTGAACCTAGAAGAGTGACAATTGGGCAGCCAAGTGTGCTTAGTGAACTGATCATTACCACCAAGTATCATCAAGATTTGGTGAAAAAATGTTTGCTGAGATTTCAGGAAACTAGTAGTTTTTTGGAAGCTTGGCAACCCCTTTCAAACGAAAGTGTTTTTCGCCAGTCTCTGCATGGGGTACTTCAAGAGGAAACAAACCATAGAGAGAGAACTTAGAACTACTTCATTTGGTCAAGTTTCAAGGAGCTAGCAAAAACCGTGTTTGATTTAGAATTCCAATCACAGCTATCTATGTAGGGGAAAACAGAGTGAAACCTGAAAATTCAATCTGTTACTGGGAACGAATGCTTCAACCTAGAAGAATAAAAATTGGGCAGCCAAGTGGGCTTAGTGAACTGATCATTACCACCAAGTATCATCAAGATTTGGTGAAAAAATGTTTGCTGAGATTTCAGCAAACTAGTAGTTTTTTGGAAGCTTGGAAACCCCTTTCAAAAGAAAGTGTTTTTCGCCAGTCTCTGCATGGGGTACTTCAAGAGGAAACAAACCATAGAGATAGAACTTAGAACTACTTCATTTGGTCAAGTTTCAAGGAGCTAGCACAAACCGTGTTTGATTTAGAATTCTAAACACAGCTATCTATGTAGGAGAAAACAGAGTGAAACCTAAAATTTCAAACTGTTACTGGAAACGAATGCTTCAACCTAGAAGCATAAAAATTGGGCAGCCAAGTTGGATTATTGATCTGATCATTACCACCAAGAATCATCAAGTTTTGGTGAAAAAAATGTTTTATGAGATTTCAGCAAACTAGTAGTTTTTTGGAAGCTTGGCAACCCCTTTCAAATGAAAGTTCTTTTCGCCAGTCTCTGCATGGGGTACTTCAAGAGGAAACAAACCATAGAGATAGAACTTAGAACTACTTCATTTTGTCATGTTTCAAGGAGCTAGCAGAAACCATGTTTGATTTAGAGTTTCAAAAACATCTATCTATATAGCAGAAAAAAAAGTGAAACCTAAAAATTCAAAGTGTTACTGGAAACGAACGCTTGAAAATAGAAGAGTGAGAATTGGGCAGACAAGTGGGATTAGTGAACTGATCATTACCACCAAGTATCATCAAGATTTGTTGAAAAAATGTTTGCTGAGATTTCAGGAAACTAGTAGTTTTTGGAAGCTTGGCAACCCCTTTCAAACGAAAGTGTTTTTCGCCAGTCTCTTCATGGGGTACTTCAAGAGGAAACAAACCAGAGAGAGAGAACTTAGAACTACTTCATTTTGTCAAGTTTCAAGGAGCTAGCACAAACCGTGTTTGATTTAGAATTCCAAACACAGCTATCTATGTAGGAGAAAACAGAATGAAACCTAAAAATTCAAACTGTTACTGGAAACGAACGCTTTAACCTAGAAGAGTGAAAATTGGGCAGCCAAGTGGGCTTAGTGAACTTATCATTACCACCAAGTATCATAAAGATTTGGTGAAAACACGTTTGCTGAGATTCAGAAAACTAGTAATTTTTTGGAAGCTTGGCAACCCCTTTGAAACGAAAGTGTTTTTTGCCAGTTTCTGCATGGGGTACTTCAAGAGGAAACAAACCATAGAGATAGAACTTAGAACTACTTCATTTGGTCAAGTTTCAAGGAGCTAGCACAAACCGTGTTTGATTTAGAATTCCAAACACAGCTATCTATGTAGGAGAAAAGCGTGAAACCTAAAAATTCAAACTGTTACTGGAAACGAATGCTTCAACCTAGAAGAATAAAAATTGGGCAGCCAAGTGGGATTAGTGAACTGATCATTACCACCAAGTATCATCAAGTTTTGGTGAAAAAATGTTTGCTGTGATTTCAGTAAACTAAAAGTTTTTTTGAAGCTTTTCAACCCATTTCAAACGAAAGTGTTTTTCGCCACTCTCTGCAAGGGGTACTTCAAGAGGAAACAAACCATAGAGATAGAACTTAGAACTACTTCATTTGGTCAAGTTTCAAAAAGCTAGCACAAACCGTGTTTGATTTAGAGTTTCAAACACATCTATCTATATAGCAGAAAACAGAGTGAAACCTAAAAATTCAAAGTGTTACTGGAAACGAACGCTTGAACCTAGAAGAGTGACAATTGGGCAGCCAAGTGTGCTTAGTGAACTGATCATTACCACCAAGTATCATCAAGATTTGGTGAAAAAATGTTTGCTGAGATTTCAGGAAACTATTAGTTTTTTGGAAGCTTGGCAACCCCTTTCAAACGAAAGTGTTTTTCGCCAGTCTCTGCATGGGGTACTTCAAGAGGAAACAAACCATAGAGAGAGAACTTAGAACTACTTCATTTGGTCAAGTTTCAAGGAGCTAGCACAAACCGTGTTTGATTTAGAATTCCAATCACAGCTATCTATGTAGGGGAAAACAGAGTGAAACCTGAAAATTCAATCTGTTACTGGGAACGAATGCTTCAACCTAGAAGAATAAAAATTGGGCAGCCAAGTGGGCTTAGTGAACTGATCATTACCACCAAGTATCATCAAGATTTGGTGAAAAAATGTTTGCTGAGATTTCAGCAAACTAGTAGTTTTTTGGAAGCTTGGAAACCCCTTTCAAAAGAAAGTGTTTTTCGCCAGTCTCTGCATGGGGTACTTCAAGAGGAAACAAACCATAGAGATAGAACTTAGAACTACTTCATTTGGTCAAGTTTCAAGGAGCTAGCACAAACCGTGTTTGATTTAGAATTCTAAACACAGCTATCTATGTAGGAGAAAACAGAGTGAAACCTAAAATTTCAAACTGTTACTGGAAACGAATGCTTCAACCTAGAAGCATAGAAATTGGGCAGCCAAGTTGGATTATTGATCTGATCATTACCACCAAGAATCATCAAGTTTTGGTGAAAAAAATGTTTTATGAGATTTCAGCAAACTAGTAGTTTTTTGGAAGCTTGGCAACCCCTTTCAAATGAAAGTTCTTTTCGCCAGTCTCTGCATGGGGTACTTCAAGAGGAAACAAACCATAGAGATAGAACTTAGAACTACTTCATTTTGTCATGTTTCAAGGAGCTAGCAGAAACCATGTTTGATTTAGAGTTTCAAAAACATCTATCTATATAGCAGAAAAAAAAGTGAAACCTAAAAATTCAAAGTGTTACTGGAAACGAACGCTTGAAAATAGAAGAGTGAGAATTGGGCAGACAAGTGGGATTAGTGAACTGATCATTACCACCAAGTATCATCAAGATTTGTTGAAAAAATGTTTGCTGAGATTTCAGGAAACTAGTAGTTTTTGGAAGCTTGGCAACCCCTTTCAAACGAAAGTGTTTTTCGCCAGTCTCTTCATGGGGTACTTCAAGAGGAAACAAACCATAGAGATAGAACTT
This sequence comes from Callospermophilus lateralis, assembly GCF_048772815.1. Taxonomy (NCBI): domain Eukaryota; kingdom Metazoa; phylum Chordata; class Mammalia; order Rodentia; family Sciuridae; genus Callospermophilus; species Callospermophilus lateralis. The sequence continues at coordinate 26,555 of NW_027517932.1, forward strand.
AGAACTACTTCATTTGGTCAAGTTTCAAGGAGCTAGAACAAACCGTGTTTGATTTAGAATTCCAAACACAGCTATCTATGTAGGAGAAAACATATTGAAACCTAAAATTTAAAACTGTTACTGGAAACGAATGCTTCAACCTATAAGAATAAAAATTGGGCAGCCAAGTGGGCTTAGTGAACTGATCATTACCACCAAGTATCATCAAGATTTGGTGAAAATATGTTTGCTGAGATTTCAGCAAACTAGAAGTTTTTTTGAAACTTTTCAACCCATTTCAAACGAAAGTGTTTTTCGCCAGTCTCTGCATGGGGTACTTCAAGAGGAAACAAACCATAGAGATAGAACTTAGAACTACTTCATTTGGTCAAGTTTCAAGGAGCTAGCACAAACCGTGTTTGATTTAGAATTCCAAACACAGCTATCTATGTAGGAGAAAACAGAGTGAAACCTAAAAATTCAAACTGTTACTGGAAACGAACGCTTGAACTTAGAAGAATAAAAAATGTCAGCCAATTGGGATTAGTGAACTGATCATTACCACCAAGTATCATCAAGATTTGGTGAAAAAATGTTTGCTGAGATTTCAGCAAACTAATAGTTTTTTGGAAGCTTGGCAACCCCTTTCAAACGAAAGGGTTTTTCGCCACTCTCTGCAAGGGTACTTCAAGAGGAAACAAACCATAGAGATAGAACTTAGAACTACTTCATTTGGTCAAGTTTCAAGGAGCTAGCACAAACCGTGTTTGATTTAGAGTTTCAAACACATCTATCTATATAGCAGAAAACAGAGTGAAACCTAAAAATTCAAAGTGTTACTGGAAACGAACGCTTGAACCTAGAAGAGTGACAATTGAACAGCCAAGTGTGCTTAGTGAACTGATCATTACCACCAAGTATCATCAAGATTTGGTGAAAAAATATTTGCTGAGATTTCAGGAAACTAGTAGTTTTTTGGAAGCTTGGCAACCCCTTTCAAACGAAAGTGTTTTTCGCCAGTCTCTGCATGGGGTACTTCAAGAGGAAACAAACCATAGAGAGAGAACTTAGAACTACTTCATTTGGTCAAGTTTCAAGGAGCTAGCACAAACCGTGTTTGATTTAGAATTCCAAACACAGCTATCTATGTAGGAGAAAACAGAGTGAAACCTAAAAATTCAATCTGTTACTGGGAACGAATGCTTCAACCTAGAAGAATAAAAATTGGGCAGCCAAGTGGGATTAGTGAACTGATAATTACCACCAAGTATCATCAAGATTTGGTGAAAAAAATGTTTACTGAGATTTCAGCAAACTAGTAGTTTTTTGGATGCTTGGAAACCCCTTTCAAAAGAAAGTGTTTTTCGCCAGTCTCTGCAAGGGGTACTTCAAGAGGAAACAAACCATAGAGATAGAACTTAGAACTACTTCATTTGGTCAAGTTTCAAGGAGCTAGCACAAATCGCGTTTGATTTAGAATTCCAAACACAGCTATCTATGTAGGAGACAACAGAGTGAAACCTAAAATTTCAAACTGTTACTGGAAACGAATGCTTCAACCTAGAAGAATAAAAATTGGGCAGCCAAGTGGGATTAGTGAACTGATCATTACCACCAAGTATCATCAAGATTTGGTGAAAAAATGTTTGCTGAGATTTCAGCAAACTAGTAGTTTTTTGGAATGTTGGCAACCCCTTTCAAACGAAAGGGTTTTTCGCCACTCTCTGCAAGGGGTACTTCAAGAGGAAACAAATCATAGAGATAGAACTTAGAACTACTTCATTTGGTCAAGTTTCAAGGAGCTAGCACAAACCGTGTTTGATTTAGAGTTTCAAACACATCTATCTATATAGCAGAAAACAGAGTGAAACCTAAAAATTCAAAGTGTTACTGGAAACGAACGCTGGAACCTAGAAGAGTGAAAATTGGGCAGCCAAGTGGGCTTAGTGAAGTGATCATTACCACCAAGTATCATCAAGATTTGGTGAAAAAATGTTTGCTGAGATTTCAGGAAACTAGTAGTTTTTTGGAAGCTTGGCAACCCCTTTCAAACGAAAGTGTTTTTCGCCAGTCTCTGCATGGGGTACTTCAAGAGGAAACAAACCATAGAGATAGAACATAGAACTACTTCATTTGGTCAAGTTTCAAGGAGCTAGCACAAACCGTGTTTGATTTAGAATTCCAAACACAGCTATCTATGTAGGGAAAAACAGAGTGAAACCTAAAATTTCAAACTGTTACTGGAAACGAATGCTTCAACCTAAAAGAATAAAAATTGGGCAGCCAAGTGGGATTATTGAACTGATCATTACCACCAAGAATCATCAAGATTTGTTGAAAAAAATGTTTGATGAGATTTCAGCAAACTAGTAGATTTTGGAAGCTTGGCAACCCCTTTCAAACGAAAGTGTTTTTCGCCAGTCTCTGCATGGGGTACTTCAAGAGGAAACAGACCATAGAGATAGAACATAGAACTACTTCATTTGGTCAAGTTTCAAGGAGCTAGCACAAACCGTGTTTGATTTAGAATTCCAAACACAGCTATCTATGTAGGAGAAAACAGAGTGAAACCTAAAAATTCAAACTGTTACTGGAAACGAATGCTTCAACCTAGAAGAATAAAAATTGGGCAGCCAATTGGGATTATTGAACTGATCATTACCACCAAGTATCATCAAGATTTGTTGAAAAAAATGTTTGCTGAGATTTCAGCAAAATAGTAGTTTTTTGGAAGCTTGGCAACCCATTTCAAATGAAAGTGTTTTTCGCCAGTCTCTGCATGGTGTAATTCAAGAGGAAACAAACCATAGAGATAGAACTTAGAACTACTTCATTTGGTCATGTTTCAAGGAGCTAGCAGAAACCATGTTTGATTTAGAGTTTCAAAAACATCTATCTATATAGCAGAAAAAAAAGTGAAACCTAAAAATTCAAAGTGTTACTGGAAACGAACGCTTGAAAATAGAAGAGTGAGAATTGGGCAGACAAGTGGTATTAGTGAACTGATCATTAACACCAAGTATCATCAAGATTTGGTGAAAAAATGTTTGCTGAGATTTCAGCAAACTAGTAGTTTTTTGGAAGCTTGGCAACCCCTTTCAAACGAAAGTGTTTTTCGCCAGTCTCTGCATGGGGTACTTCAAGAGGAAAAAAACCATAGAAATAGAACTTAGAACTACTTCATTTGGTCAAGTTTGAAGGAGCTAGCACAAACCGTGTTTGATTTAGAGTTTCAAACACATCTATCTATGTAGGAGAAAACAGAGTGAAACCAAAAATTCAATCTGTTACTGGAAACGAATGCTTCAACCTAGAAGAATAAAAATTGGGCAGCCAAGTGGGATTATTGAACTGATCATTACCACCAAGTATCATCAAGATTTGGTGAAAAAATGTTTGCTGAGATTTCAGCAAACTAGTAGTTTTTTGGAAGCTTGGAAACCCCTTTCAAAAGAAAGTGTTTTTCGCCAGTCTCTGCATGGGGTACTTCAAGAGGAAACACACCAAAGAGATAGAACTTAGAACTACTTCATTTGGTCAAGTTTCAAGGAGCTAGCACAAACCGTGTTTGATTTAGAATTTCAAACACAGCTATCTATGTAGGAGAAAACAGAGTGAAACCTAAAATTTCAATCTGTTACTGGAAACGAATGCTTCAACCTAGAAGAATAAAAATTGGGCAGCCAAGTGTGATTAGTGAACTGATCATTACCCCCAAGTATCATCAAGATTTGGTGAAAAAATGTTTGCTGAGATTTCAGCAAACTAGTAGTTTTTTGAAAGCTTGGAAACCCCTTTCAAATAAAAGTGTTTTTCGCCAGTCTCTTCATGGGGTACTTCAAGAGGAAACAAACCATAGAGATAGAAATTAGAACTACTTCATTTTGTCAAGTTTCAAGGAGCTAGCAAAAACCGTGTTTGATTTAGAGTTTCAAACACATCTATCTATATAGCAGAAAATAGAGTGAAACCTAAAAATTCAAAGTGTTACTGGAAACGAACGCTTGAACAAAAGAGTGAAAATTGGGCAGCCAAGTGTGCTTAGTGAACTGATCATTACCACCAAGTATCATCAACATTTGGTGAAAAAATGTTTGCTGAGATTTCAGGAAACTAGTAGTTTTTTGGAAGCTTGGAAACCCCTTTCAAATGAAAGTGTTTTTCGCCAGTTTCTGCATGGGTTACTTCAAGAGGAAACAAACCATAGCGAGAGAACTTAGAACTACTTCATTTTGTCAAGTTTCAAGGAGCTAGCACAAACCGTGTTTGATTTAGAATTCCAAACACAGCTATCTATGTAGGAGAAAACAGAGTGAAACCTGAAAATTCAAACTGTTACTGGAAACGAACGCTTTAACCTAGAAGAGTGAAAATTGGGCAGCCAAGTGGGCTTAGAGAACTGATCATTACCACCAAGTATCATAAAGATTTGGTGAAAAAAAGGTTGCTGAGATTCAGCAAACTAGTAATTTTTTGGAAGCTTGGCAACCCCTTTCAAACGAAAGTGTTTTTTGCCAGTCTCTGCATGGGGTACTTCAGGAGGAAACAAACCATAGAGATAGAACTTAGAACTACTTCATTTGGTCAAGTTTCAAGGAGCTAGCCCAAACCGTGTTTGATTTAGAATTCCAAACACAGCTATCTATGTAGGAGAAAAGAGTGAAACCTAAAAATTCAAACTGTTACTGGAAACGAATGCTTCAACCTAGAACAATTAAAATTGGGCAGCCAAGTGGGATTAGTGAACTGATCATTACCACCAAGTATCATCAAGATTTGGTGAAAAAATGTTTGCTGAGATTTCAGCAAACTAGTAGTTTTTTGGAAGCTTGGCAACCCCTTTCAAACGAAAGTGTTTTTCGCCAGTCTCTGCATGGGGTACTTCAAGAGGAAACAAACCATAGAGATAGAACTAAGAACTACTTCATTTGGTCAATTTCAAGGAGCTAGCACAAACCGTGTTTGATTTAGAATTCCAAACACAGCTATCTATGTAGGAGAAAACAGAGTGAAACCTAAAATTTCAAACTGTTACTGGAAACGAACGCGTCAACCTAGAAGAATAAAAATTGGGCAGCCAAAAGGGATTATTGAACTGATCATTACCACCAAGTATCATCAAGATTTGGTGAGAAAATGTTTGCTGAGATTTCAGGAAACTAGTATTTTTTTGGAAGCTTGGCAACCCCTTTCAAACGAAAGTGTTTTTCGCCAGTCTCTGCATGGGGTACTTCAAGAGGAAACAAACCATAGAGATAGAACTTAGAACTATTTCATTTGGTCAAGTTTTCAGGAGCTAGCACAAACCGTGTTTGATTTAGAATCCCAAACACAGCTATCTATGTAGGAGAAAACAGAGTGAAACCTAAAAATTCAAACTGTTACTGGAAACGAATGCTTCAACTTGGAAGAATAAAGATTGCGCAGCCAATGGGGATTAGTGAACTGATCATTACCACCAAGTATCATCAAGATTTCTTGAAAAAACATTTGCTGAGATTTCAGCAAACTAGTACTTTTTTGGAAGCTTGGCAACCCCTTTCAAACGAAAGTGTTTTTCGCCATCTCTGCATGGGGTACTTCAAGAGGAAACAAACCATAGAGATAGAACTTAGAACTACTTCATTTTGGCAAGTTTCAAGGAGCTAGCACAAACCGTGTTTGATTTAGAATTCCTAACACAGCTATCTATGTAGGAGAAAACAGAGTGAAACCTAAAAATTCAAAGTGTTACTGGAAACGAACGCTTAAACCTAGAAGAGTGAAAATTGGGCCGCCAAGTGGGCTTAGTGAACTGTTCATTACCACCAAGTATCATCAAGATTTGGTGAAAAAATGTTTGCTGAGATTTCAGCAAACTAGTAGTTTTTTGGAAGCTTGGCAACCCCTTTCAAACGAAAGTGCTTTTCGCCAGTCTCTGCATGGGGTACTTCAAGAGGAAACAAACCATAGAGATAGAACTTAGAACTACTTCATTTGGTCAAGTTTCAAGGAGCTAGCACAAACCGTGTTTGATTTAGTTTTCCAAACACAGTTATCTATGTAGGAGAAAACAGAGTGAAACCTAAAATTTCAAACTGTTACTGGAAACGAATGCTTCAACCTAGAAGAATAAAAATTGGGCAGCCAAGTGGGATTATTGAACTGATCATTACCACCAAGTATCATCAAGATTTGGTGAAAAAAATGTTTGCTGAGATTTCAGCAAACTAGTATTTTTTTGGAAGCTTGGCAACCCCTTTAAAACGAAAGTGTTTTTCGCCAGTCTCTGCATGGGGTACTTCAAGAGGAAACAAACCATAGAGATAGAACTTAGAACTACTTCATTTGGTCAAGTTTCAAGGAGCTAGCACAAACCGTGTTTGATTTAGGGTTTCAAACACATCTATCTATATAGCAGAAAACAGAGTGAAACCTAAAATTCAAAATGTTACTGGAAACGAACGCTTGAACCTAGAAGAGTGAAAATTGGACAGCCCAGTGGGCTTAGTGAACTGATCAATACCACCAAGTATCTTCAAGATTTGGTGAAAAAATGTTTGCTGAGATTTCAGCAAACTAGTAGTTTTTTGGAAGCTTGGCAACCCCTTTCAAACGAAAGTGTTTTTCGCCAGTCTCTGCATGGGGTACTTCAAGAGGAAACAAACCATAGAGATAGAACATAGAACTACTTTATTTGGTCAAGTATCAAGGAGCAAGCAGAAACCGTGTTTGATTTAGAGTTTCAAACACATCTATCTATATAGCAGAAAACAGAGTGAAACCTAAAATTCAAAGTGTTACTGGAAACGAACACTTGAACCTAGAAGAGTGAAAATTGGGCAGCCAAGTGGGCTTAGAGAACTGATCATTACCACCAAGTATCATAAAGATTTGGTGAAAAAACGTTTGCTGAGATTCAGCAAACTAGTAATTTTTTGGAAGCTTGGCAACCCCTTTCAAACGAAAGTGTTTTTTGCCAGTCTATGCATGGGGTACTTCAGGAGGAAACAAACCATAGAGATAGAACTTAGAACTACTTCATTTGGTCAAGTTTCAAGGAGCTAGCAAAAACCGTGTTTGATTTAGAATTCCAAACACAGCTATCTATGTAGGAGAAAAGAGTGAAACCTAAAAATTCAAACTGTTACTGGAAACGAATGCTTCAACCTAGAACAATTAAAATTGGGCAGCCAAGTGGGATTAGTGAACTGATCATTACCACCAAGTATCATCAAGATTTGGTGAAAAAATGTTTGCTGAGATTTCAGCAAACTAGTAGTTTTTTGGAAGCTTGGCAACCCCTTTCAAACGAAAGTGTTTTTCGCCAGTCTCTGCATGGGGTACTTCAAGAGGAAATAAACCATAGAGATAGAACTTAGAACTACTTCATTTGGTCAAGTTTCAAGGAGCTAGCACAAACCGTGTTTGATTTAGAGTTTCAAACACATCTATCTATATAGCAGAATACAGAGTGAAACCTAAAAATTCAAAGTGTTACTGGAAACGAACGCTTGAACCTAGAAGAGTGACAATTGGGCAGCCAAGTGTGCTTAGTGAACTGATCATTACCACCAAGTATCATCAAGATTTGGTGAAAAAATGTTTGCTGAGATTTCAGGAAACTAGTAGTTTTTTGGAAGCTTGGCAACCCCTTTCAAATGAAAGTTTTTTTCGCCAGTCTCTGCATGGGGTACTTCAAGAGGAAACAAACCATAGAGAGAGAACTTAGAACTACTTCATTTTGTCAAGTTTCAAGGAGCTAGCACAAACCGTGTTTGATTTAGAATTCCAAACACAGCTATCTATGGTAGAAAACAGAGTGAAACCTGAAAATTCAAACTGTTACTGGAAACGAACGCTTTAACCTAGAAGAGTGAAAATTTGGCAGCCAAGTGGGCTTAGAGAACTGATCATTACCACCAAGTATCATAAAGATTTGGTGAAAAAACGTTTGCTGAGATTCAGCAAACTAGTAATTTTTTGGAAGCTTGGCAACCCCTTTCAAACGAAAGTGTTTTTTGCCAGTCTCTGCATGGGGTACTTCAGGAGGAAACAAACCATAGAGATAGAACTTAGAACTACTTCATTTGGTCAAGTTTCAAGGAGCTAGCCCAAACCGTGTTTGATTTAGAATTCCAAACACAGCTATCTATGTAGGAGAAAAGAGTGAAACCTAAAAATTCAAACTGTTACTGGAAACGAATGCTTCAACCTAGAACAATTAAAATTGGGCAGCCAAGTGGGATTAGTGAACTGATCATTACCACCAAGTATCATCACGATTTGGTGAAAAAATGTTTGCTGAGATTTCAGCAAACTAGTAGTTTTTTGGAAGCTTGGCAACCCCTTTCAAACGAAAGTGTTTTTCGCCAGTCTCTGCATGGGGTACTTCAAGAGGAAATAACCCATAGAGATAGAACTTAGAACTACTTCATTTGGTCAAGTTTCAAGGAGCTAGCACAAACCGTGTTTGATTTAGAGTTTCAAACACATCTATCTATATAGCAGAATACAGAGTGAAACCTAAAAATTCAAAGTGTTACTGGAAACGAACGCTTGAACCTAGAAGAGTGACAATTGGGCAGCCAAGTGTGCTTAGTGAACTGATCATTACCACCAAGTATCATCAAGATTTGGTGAAAAAATGTTTGCTGAGATTTCAGGAAACTAGTAGTTTTTTGGAAGCTTGGAAACCCCTTTCAAATGAAAGTGTTTTTCGCCAGTCTCTGCATGGGGTACTTCAAGAGGAAACAAACCATAGAGAGAGAACTTAGAACTACTTCATTTTGTCAAGTTTCAAGGAGCTAGCACAAACCGTGTTTGATTTAGAATTCCAAACACAGCTATCTATGTATGAGAAAACAGAGTGAAACCTGAAAATTCAAACTGTTACTGGAAACGAACGCTTTAACCTAGAAGAGTGAAAATTGGGCAGCCAAGTGGGCTTAGAGAACTGATCATTACCACCAAGTATCATAAAGATTTGGTGAAAAAACTTTTGCTGAGATTCAGCAAACTAGTAGTTTTTTGGAAGCTTGGCAACCCCTTTCAAACGAAAGTGTTTTTTGCCAGTCTCTGCATGGGGTACTTCAGGAGGAAACAAACCATAGAGATAGAACTTAGAACTACTTCATTTGGTCAAGTTTCAAGGAGCTAGCCCAAACCGTGTTTGATTTAGAATTCCAAACACAGCTATCTATGTAGGAGAAAAGAGTGAAACCTAAAAATTCGAACTGTTACTGGAAACGAATGCTTCAGCATAGAACAATTAAAATTGGGCAGCCAAGTGGGATTAGTGAACTGATCATTACCACCAAGTATCATCAAGATTTGGTGAAAAAAATGTTTGCTGAGATTTCAGCAAACTAGTAGTTTTTTGGAAGCTTGGCAACCCCTTTCAAACGAAAGTGTTTTTCGCCAGTCTCTGCATGGGGTACTTCAAGAGGAAACAAACCATAGAGATAGAACTAAGAACTACTTCATTTGGTCAAGTTTCAAGGAGCTAGCACAAACCGTGTTTGATTTAGAATTCCAAACACAGCTATCTATGTAGGAGAAAACAGAGTGAAACCTAAAATATCAAACTGTTACTGGAAACGAATGCTTCAACCTAGAAGAATAAAAATTGGGCAGCCAAAAGGGATTATTGAACTGATCATTACCACCAAGTATCATCAAGATTTGTTGAAAAAAATGTTTGCTGAGATTTCAGCAAACTAGTAGATTTTTGGAAGCTTGGCAACCCCTTTCAAACGAAAGTGTTTTTCGCCAGTCTCTGCATGGGGTACTTCAAGAGGAAACAAACCATAGAGATAGAACTTAGAACTACTTCATTTGGTCAAGTTTCAAGGAGCTAGCACAAACCGTGTTAGATTTAGAATTCAAAACACAGCTATCTATGTAGGAGAAAACAGAGTGAAACATAAAATTCAATCTGTTACTGGAAACGAACGCTTCAACCTAGAAGAATAAAAATTGGGCAGCCAAGTGGGCTTAGTGAACTGATCATTACCACCAAGTATCATCAAGATTTGGTGAAAAAATGTTTGCTGAGATTTCAGCAAACTAGTAATTTTTTGGAAGCTTGGAAACCCCTTTCAAAAGAAATTGTTTTTCGCCAGCCTCTGCATGGGGTACTTCAAGAGGAAACAAACCATAGAGATCGAACTTAGAACTACTTCATTTTGTCAAGTTTCAAGGAGCTAGCACAAACCGTGTTTGATTTAGAATTCCAAACACAGCTATCTATGTAGGAGAAAACAGAGTGAAACCTAAAATTTCAAACTGTTACTGGAAACGAATGCTTCAACCTAGAAGAATAAAAATTGGGCAGCCAAGAGGGATTATTGAACTGATCATTACCACCAAGTATCATCAAGATTTGTTGAAAAAAATGTTTGCTGAGATTTCAGCAAACTAGTACTTTTTTGGAAGCTTGGCAACCCCTTTCAAACGGAAGTGTTTTTCGCCATCTCTGCATGGGGTACTTCAAGAGGAAACAAACCATAGAGATAGAACTTAGAACTACTTCATTTTGGCAAGTTTCAAGGAGCTAGCACAAACCGTGTTTGATTTAGAATTCCTAACACAGCTATCTATGTAGGAGAAAACAGAGTGAAACCTAAAAATTCAAAGTGTTACTGGAAACGAACGCTTAAACCTAGAAGAGTGAAAATTGGGCCGCCAAGTGGGCTTAGTGAACTGTTCATTACCACCAAGTATCATCAAGATTTGGTGAAAAAATGTTTGCTGAGATTTCAGCAAACTAGTCGTTTTTTGGAAGCTTGGCAACCCCTTTCAAACGAAAGTGCTTTTCGCCAGTCTCTGCATGGGGTACTTCAAGAGGAAACAAACCATAGAGTTAGAACTTAGAACTACTTCATTTGGTCAAGTTTCAAGGAGCTAGCACAAACCGTGTTTGATTTAGTTTTCCAAACACAGTTATCTATGTAGGAGAAAACAGAGTGAAACATAAAATTTCAAACTGTTACTGGAAACGAATGCTTCAACCTAGAAGAATAAAAATTGGGCAGCCAAGTGGGATTATTGAACTGATCATTACCACCAAGTATCATCAATATTTGGTGAAAAAAATGTTTGCTGAGATTTCAGCAAACTAGTAGTTTTTTGGAAGCTTGGCAACCCCTTTCAAACGAAAGTGTTTTTCGCCAGTCTCTGCATGGGGTACTTCAAGAGGAAACAAACCATAGAGATAGAACTTAGAACTACTTCATTTGGTCAAGTTTGAAGGAGCTAGCACAAACCGTGTTTGATTTAGGGTTTCAAACACATCTATCTATATAGCAGAAAACAGAGTGAAACCTAAAATTCAAAATGTTACTGGAAACGAACGCTTGAACCTAGAAGAGTGAAAATTGGACAGCCCAGTGGGCTTAGTGAACTGATCAATACCACCAAGTATCTTCAAGATTTGGTGAAAAAATGTTTGCTGAGATTTCAGCAAACTAGTAGTTTTTTGGAAGCTTGGCAACCCCTTTCAAACGAAAGTGTTTTTCGCCAGTCTCTGCATGGGGTACTTCAAGAGGAAACAAACCATAGAGATAGAACATAGAACTACTTTATTTGGTCAAGTATCAAGGAGCAAGCAGAAACCGTGTTTGATTTAGAGTTTCAAACACATCTATCTATATAGCAGAAAAAAAAGTTAAACCTAAAAATTCAAAGTGTTACTGGAAACGAACGCTTGAACCTAGAAGAGTGAGAATTGGGCAGACAAGTGGGATTAGTGAACTGATCATTACCACCAAGTATCATCAA